>NW_024870570.1:80274-359478 GCF_013358625.1 Macadamia integrifolia
AGCCCTCCCTGTAGAAAATATTAGTGCTTGAAAATTTTCTCCTTAGGGTGGACTTCTTTCCGCCAGTCCTAAGAATTGATCCATCATTTACAGAGATTAGATGTTAGTGCTTGAAAATGTTCTCCATAGGCTAGACTTCCTTCTGCCAGTCCTAGGGACTGATCAATGAAATCGAGCCACTTGGGGCCAATTCAAAGAGATTGGACCACATGGGGCAGGTCAAAGAGATTGGGCCACATGGGGCCGGGTCAATGAGATTGGGCCACCTAGGGCTAGGTTAATGAGATGGGGCTCCCTAATTCTTAAAAATTTAACTCTTGATTTAGAATTTTGAACTTTGAATTTCAGCTCTTGAACTTTTGATTCATGATTTGGGATCTTGAACTTTGAATTTTGGTCTTTGATTTGGAATCTTGATTCTTTGATTTTTAGCTCTTGAACTTTGAATTTTGATTTGGAATCTTGAATTTTGATTTTTAGCTTTTGATTTGGAATCTTGAACTTTGATTTTTAGCTTTGGATTTGGAATCTTGAACTTTATGTGATAATTTCCATCTACCTCACAAATTAATATTTCACCTTCCACTTTCATGTGATTTTACCTACCAAGTAGATCTCACTTTCCATGTGATTTTAATTTTTACCCACCATAAGAAATTATTTTGAATTTTGCTTTTTGGTGGTAAGAACTTTTGAATTGCACCTTGGAATTAGAATCTTTTTTTTTTTTTTTGGAGGATGATTTTTTTAACTTAAAATGATCCCCCCTCCTATTCACTCACTATTCTGAGTTTCTTGAGATGGGTACGATTCATGAGCGAGTGAGCTCGGGTTTTTGAGTTTCTTTAAAGATTCGAAGTTTTTTGCATTTCTTCGGGTTTTCTCAAATTTCTTTGAGTTTTCCTTTGAAGTTATTCATCTTCTCCTTGAAGTTCTTCATAGTTCTTGAGGAGGGGGCCATTTGGAGAATTTGAAGTCTTTCTGAGCCTTTTTGTAAATTGTGAAACTTTCTGGGGTTCTTTGCAATTTATGAAACTTTCTGGGGTTCCTTGTAATTTTTGACAAATATGGCTGAAAGGAGAAAGAGAAGAACTCTAGGAGAGATTAGGCTGGCTGATGGAGAGAGATGTACCACATCGTCCCAGGGGGACGACAATGCCACGGATTGGTACATTGGGCAGACACTCTCCAGGACCCAAAACCACATCTGTAATGCGGTGTGGGGCAAATGGGTAAGTCTTCCATTATTATTCATTTTTTTGTTCACTTTTTCTATTTATTTATATTCATTTTGTATTTATTTATTATTTTTTTTTTTGCATTTATTGTTTTTTAGGAGTATGGTGATGGGACATCTCCTACATTGGCTAGGTATGACTATCCCAATGCAGTTCGGGAATGGTATAACATGCTTCCCCATAGGGCATAGGGGTAAGTGGATTCTACTTACCTATGTCGCCTGGCCTCGCTGGAGACCAGGAAATTTAGCTGTGCATTAGTGGGGGCTTTGGTGGAGAGATAGTGGCCGAGCATCCATTCTTTCAATCTTCCTACTGGTGAGATCACCATCACACCCTTGTGCTTCTATGCCATAAGTAGCATAACCTTCGAAGGGAGACCTTTATCTATTCCCGAGACTTTATCAGTGCGGGAGTTTATAGAGTTGATAGGTATTGAGATTCCAAATGATCAGACACATATCTACTTGGGTGTGATTAGTGGCCGTTGGATGAGGAAGGATCTGAGGGCGAACCCGGGTAACCTTGCACAAGTAACTCGCTCCTTCCTTTTGTTTCCTATGGCACATTATCCTTTTAGTCCACTCCATGGTGGAGTGGACATCCATATGATAGCCCTCTTTCGGAATATTCATAAGGTCAATTCTTGGGATTGGGGTGGGGCCACCTACGTATATCTTCTGCGGACCCTGGACCAGCTGGCATATGGAGATCGAGGCCTCAAGGGAGCAGGCTACATTCTCTAGGTAACTTTGTATTTCTTTTTGTTATTTTTCTCTCTCTTCTTTTTTATTGCAAATCCTTATTATATTACGAACACCTAGAGATCTTTGCCCCTGTGTTGGAGGATCCTCTGAGTTTGCCCTTCCCAATGGCTAACAGATGGGGAGGCAGTTGGGTATTGAGGAACCAACGCTATCCCCCCGAGACCACTCCCTACTCTCTTCTGGACTGTTTTACAGAGGTAAGCCATATTTAGTGTCAAGTTTTTCTTTTGCCTTGTGCTGTAATCACATCTTCTTAGCCTTGCAGGTCAATTGGAGACCATTCCGAGATATCCAATTCTACAACCCAATGAATTTGCTCGAGCAAAATGATTGACAGAGAGCTATTCTAAGGTATCTGGGGGAGCATGTCACTCCTCAGTGGTTCGATCCTACGGTGCGTTCTCCTCCTTGTTATCCTCCATCTACTATGCTTAACCAGAAGTGCCTTCTCGAGAGTAAGATAGAGATATGGGCTGAAGGAGTATGGGTTGACTCTCTCCTAGATCAGGATAGAGATTACGAGGTTTTTCTCGAGGAGGTGATAATGTGCGCTCCATTTGGTCCCAGGGGTCCACTGGTATGTTTCCTCTCTTGAGCATTTTTTCCATATTTCAAATTCCTCTCTTTTTTAATTGATGTTCTTTTAGTGGAGGGCACGACATGTGGCTCTCCCTCCTACTCGATCATGAGCAGTTGCTGCCTCCTCATCTCAGGTCGAGTCTTCCATTGTTGTGAGGGGACCTCTCCGGATGGCCATCAACCCTTTCAATGGTTTCCCGGGATGGTCTTATCCTAGTGCGACACGTCCAAGCATTCCTTAGCTCTTGGAGCACAGAGTGGATAGAGACGCCACCCTTGGGCTTCTTATCCCATATGACTGTGTGAGTATCAAAACACTGCTCGTTTAACTAATTCTTGAATCTTTTGACTGACATGCTTGTTCTCAGGTGTCTCCGAAGCTCTATGCTGAACTCAGGAGGATGCATTAGGGTTTGTCCGAGGTCTAAGTTGAGAGGGTACTCTCCTATTCTTAATCTCTTTCCTCTTTTATTACTTCTTTTCTTGATCATTCCATGTGTTCCACTAGGAGAGGGAGAACGAGGCCTTGGGGATGCAAGTTAGCTTCTACTGACGGGAGAATGCCCATTTGCGAAGGTAGGTTGAGGACCAGGCACAGAGGTTGGCGAGTTTAGGATTGGGACCCTCCAGTTCTGTGGCCTTCTATGAGGATGATCCTGAGCATGGCTTGGATAACGACTTTTGACCCATAGAGATTTTTTCCTGTATTTCCTGTAAACATAAACATATGTATATTTTCTTTTTTTCTTTTTTCTTTTTTTTTTTTTTTTCCCTCCCCCTTGTTTGTTCATCATTTTGTTTTAGTATCTTATGAATGAAAACCTATCTTTGGCACAAAGATTTTTTTTTTTTTTTTTTGTTTGAAATGTTTAAGTATAATCAATCCGACAACTCAAGTCATAATTAGAATAATCGGTATAACACGAAAATCCAAATATTTTCTCATTCTACTACAAAGTGAATTACATGGGAGGGAAACAACTTTCTTATCATAGACAGGATAGGTAGGTAACAAGAAGGGGAGACAACTCTTGGGGTGGGTAAAAGTTCACTAACTCCTCTGGGTCCATCGCCTCGAGCCCATATTGTTGGTTGATGTACATAGGCAAATAAAATAATGTGTGAGTCAATCTCATCAACCTGATGTAATTGTAGCCAAGGGTCTTCATCAAAAAATCTTCTTGGGGCCTCCATGGGTATTTCCATGCAATGTCCTTTGTAGTTCTTCCTTATAGGTACTCTTTCCAATCACCAATGAGTTTGAATTCTGAGGCTTCCCTCCTTTCTTGGTAACCAATAGCCCCAAGTTGACCTCCATTCAATGGCCTGTTCAGCTTCAACTTATCAAGTAGCTAGAGTTGGAAAATGGTGAGACTTCCACGATAATGATCGAGTCCAAACCTGTGGCTATGGGTCATATCATTAAGTCCTTTGAATGTCTCTGCAAGGACTTTGAGAATGATATCTCTTCCTTTCTTCAACTGCTTTATCACTTCTATTAGGACAGTTGGTGCACCACGTCCTAGAGTTTGGAGAACATGGCGACCAATCAAGCATAAAAGGTATGCATCTTGTGATCTTTGCTGATGTATTCCCCCTAGTTGTAGGTATTGAATGAAGATCCTAGCCTCCTTCAGAATGTCAATCTTTCCATATCTGATGAATTGCTTCATTTCCTCATTTTCTCATCCAAAAAAGTCTTGAATCTTTTCTGAGTGATCTTTCTTCAAAGATTGTTGAATCAACTTGCCCTTAGGTGGAGATAACATATAGAATCGGAATTCCTTGAGAGTTGGACAGATCTCGACCAACCCAAACCGAAATACATGAAGATCAACATCTCAATGCTGAGGCATCTATCGGAGTAGATTGTGATGTAGCTCAATGCACCCAATCCAGCTGAGCATTGACATATTCATGGATTCTAGCAGTCCTGGTGCAACTATGCTTATGTCTGAGGTCCATTTTCTCAATGTCTCATCCAAGGAGCCCATGAATTACCCTGTAGTTATCACAAGCAAAGAGAAGATGTGATGATTTATCAAAACATTACTCATTAGCTATTGATACAACCAAACCTTTACCACTGTTGTATCAAGCTCATTTTTTTTTCTTTTGACCGATCAAGGATGAGGACTAAACTAGACTTGATAAACTGGTCGCGGGTGGTGACTTTTAGAGGATAGAAATTTGGATAAAAATTTCACGGACCATAGGTGAATGAAAGATACCTAATGGCCTTGCATGCCAAATGGCGATTCTTAGGGGACACAAACTATGACGATCTTTTATGATACCTTGATTATTAATTTAGGAACCAGTTTATTGCCTTGAGATGGTTGAGACCGCACTTGCACATGTCAAGTTGGCTACGTATCCCTTGAGAGGAATCAGGTCTGACGTAGTTCAGGCTATTCACCCTTGAGTTGATCCATGTTGACCAGTTCGGGTATTTCTTCACCGTTGTGGTCTATGGGTTTTATAGCCTTACTTGGTAGAATCTCTTTGACAGTGAATGGGCCACTCTAGTTGGGCCTGAATTTCCCTCTTGGGTCATGAATTGGGGCTCTTTGCTCTCGAAGAACAAGTTTATCCTCTTCTATGTGATGGGGCTTCACATTCTTATTGAAGGTCCTTGTCATTCTCAGTTGATATTTCTTCAGATTATCCATGGTCTTCATACACCTTTCATCAAGAACGTTGGGCTCATCGTGTCTAGCCTTCACCCATTCTCCTTCAAGTAGCTGACTATCCAAGAGTACTCTTAAGGATGGCACTAGGATTTTCACAGGTAGAATTGCCTCAACCCCATATACCAAAGAGAAAGGGGTTGCCCCTGTTGAGGATGGTATAGAGGTCAGATATGCCCACAAAGCAAGTGGTAACTTGTCTACCCAATCCTTGTGTGTTTTAACCATTTTTTGTAAGATCACCTTGATGTTCTTGTTAGCTGCTTCTACTGCCCCATTTGTCTATGGCCTGTAAGTGGTATAGTGGTGCCTTCTAATACCAAATTTCATACAAATCTTATAGGCCTTGCCCCAAAAATGGGATCTCTGATCTGATATCAACTCTTGAGACTCTCCATATCAGCAAATGATGTTTTCTTGGGTAAATTTTGCTACCTTAGCAGATGTGAGTACTGCATAAAATTAAGCTTTTACCCACTTGGTGAAATAATCAATGGCTACTAAGATGAATTCATGACTATTGGATGCTTAGGGGTTGATCTTCCCAATGATTTCAATGCCCCGAGTAGAGAATGGCCAAGGAGAACTGAGTGAATGCAACTCCGTTGGTGGGATATGTATGATATTGGTAAATATCTGACATTTATGGCATTTCTTGACAAAGTCCACGCAATCCCCTTCCATTGTATTCCAATAGTATCCCAGCTTGAGGATATTCTTAGTTAGCATCTTAGCATTCATATGGGGTCCATAGAGGCCTTGATGAATTTCCTCCATGATGGTTGTAGCTTGCTCTTCATCTACACACAATAACTGTATTCCATTATAGGATCTCTTGTATAACAAATCCTCCTGGAGAATAAATTGGGTGGCATATCTCCTTAGAAACTTCTTTTCCCTGTCAGTTGCTCCACTCGGGTGCTTCCTTTTTGTGATGAAATCAACTATGTGAGCAAACCAAGAGTGAGCATCCACGGTGAGTGTTCACCGAATTCTGATAAATGTGGCTACTTCTTTGTTCTACCAAGAAGGGTCTGACTCTAGCCATAGGATTGCATTCTACCATGGATGCCAAGGTTGCAAGGGCATCAGCAAATCTGTTGTTATCTCTCTGGAAGTATTTGAATGAAATCTTCTCATAGTGTTCAATCACCTCTTTTAGATGTTCTTGGTATAGCTTCAGCTTTTCATCTCTAGTCTTCCACTTTCCTTGCGTCTTGCAGATGACGATGGATGAATGTCCATATACCTTGATCCTTTTCACTCCAATAGTCAGGGTGGTTTCTACTCCCAATGCACAAGCTTCATATTTAGCAATATTGTTGGTACAGGGGAAGTCAAGGTAGAATGATGAAGGTAAATAAAGACCATCAGCAGTGACAAGCAATATTCTCGCACCACACCCCTTTTAATTAGCTGCTCCATCAAAGAACAATTGTCATTTATTAGCTGTGTCTTCTTTTTCTATTGTTGTGATCTCTTCATCAAAAATTGCATCATTCAAGGCTCTTCCATCTTCCATAGGGTGGGCAGCCAAATGATCAGCTACAGCTTGCCCCTTGATAAACTTCTGAGTGATATAACTAATGTCAAACTCTGATAGCAAAAGTAGCCATTGGGCCATCCTTCTTGCTAGGGTTGGTTTCTCAAAGAGGTACTTGATTGGATCCATCCTAGAGATCAGACATACTGAATAAGCTACCATGTAGTGTCACAACCTTTTCATTGCCCAAATCAGTGAAGCATAAGTTTTTTCTCAAAGATGTGTACCACATCTCACATTCTAGGAACTTCTTGCTGAGGTAATATACGACATGTTCTGCCCCCTTTTCCGTTTCTTTTTTTGCTAGCAATGAGCCCATAGAATATTCTCCCATGGATAGGTACAATAGAAGTGGTTCTCCTTCCACCGGTGGTGTCAATACTGGCGGGTTCATGAGGTATCCTTTGATCTTGTCAAAAGCTTATTGGCATTGGTCATTCCATTCCGTGGGCTGATCCTCCTTTAGCAGCTTGAGGTTCACAGATTATAGTCAACTGAGCTATGAATCTGCTGATACACTGGATGTGACCCAAAAATCCTCGTATTTGCTTCTCAGGCCGAGGTGGGGGCATCTCCTAAATTGCCTTGATCTTGATAGGGTCAACTTCAATGCCTCTTTCACTCCCCAAGAAACCTAACAACTTTCCTTCTGTTGCCCGGAATACACACTTCTGAGGAATAAACTTTAGCTGATACTTCTTGATCCTTTCAAAGAATTGCCATAGCGTGGGAATATACCCCTGCAAATCTTTTGACTACACTATCATGTCATGCACATAGACTTTCACATCTTTGTTCATCGTGTCATGCAATATGGCCGTAGTCGCTCTTTGATAAGTTGCCTTGGTGTTCTTTAGTCCAAAAGGCATCACCTTGTAACAATATGTTCCCCATGGAGTGGTGAAGGCTATCTTATCACGATCTTCTGGATGCATGCTCACTTGGTTGTACCCCGAGAATCCATCCATAAATGATAACAAGGCATGCCCTACATTGTTATCCACCAATACATCAATGTGAGGTAATGGGAAGTCATCTTTAGAGCTTACCTTGTTAAGATCTCGGAAGTCTACGAACATTCATACCTTGCCATCTTTCTTTGGTACTGGTACTATGTTGGCCAACCACTGGAGGTACTTTACCACTTATAGAAATCTTGCAGTCCACTACTTCACAACTTCTTCTTTGATCTTCTCACTCCATTCTGGACACATCCTTCTAAGCTTTTGTTTGACCGGCTATACCCCAGGGTAGGTCAGAAAGTGATGTTGCACAATGTCGGGGTCTATACCAAGCATATCCTCATATGACCAAGCAAAGACTTTGGCGAATTCCTTCAAAAGACTAATCATCTATTCTGGTTCTTCATTGTCTAGGGTGGTACCAATTTTTACTTCTCGAAGGCATTGGTCGGTTCCTAGATTAATAACCCAGGTATCCTCATGGATGGGTTGGGCTTTCTTTGGTTCGCATTGTTTTATGAACTCTTGATATTTATTAAGATCATCATTAGAAAAAGGAGGCAATTCATACTCGGAATAAAAAATCTCATTCATGAAAGAAAGAGTAACAAACTCGACATATATGGACTCTGCACTCTTCTCGAGAGGGGAGGCCAATACAAAATCATAAACAACAGATTCAACAATAGACTCAACTACAGACTTGATGACTGACTTGATGTTTTTTTTAGTAGTATTTAGGTTGGTTAACTAGGTAGCATGAGAAACTCGAAGTCTTCTCCAATGCTAGTCAATTCAGGAGTGGTTCGATGGTTCGATGGATGAGGAGAAGTGGCAAAGGGCCTTCTTCTCCTTCTGAGAAAGTTAATGCTATTTCTTCAATGGTGCAATGGTTCTTCTAGATAGGTGCCTACTTCTTCACAAATACTAGCTGATCAACCTCATGCTCTCGGAAGCCAAACTTTCTGAGGGGTGAAGATTGGTGGAGACTACTTAATCCTCTTTCTATAAAGTCCATCTTCTTGAGCCTGTTAAGGGATGCCATCCCGGTGCCTCAATCATATCTTTGACCACCTTCATGGACCTTCTCGTTGAGTTAATTTGGGCACAGTACATGAAAACCGTCATTCTTTGTGCTCTTCTTTGCTTTGCATATGCACTTCTTCCTCTGAAAGGATGAGGCTTGAGCTCATGTAGCTCTCAGGCTCTTGGTTCTTGTAAAAGGGAGCAAATTTAACTTTTCAAATTGATGGGAAGTTACAAACTCCAGGCGAGTCTTATCTTCTTTTCTCATTCTCCTTTCAGGAGGACCCCAGGACTGGGTGACTCTTTTGACCGAATCAATGTTGTAAGGTTACTAGAGGAAGACCCATTCTCAATCAGTGCAATTTCTACTATCTCGATGATGCAACTATCTTGATCACTTTCTTTTACTAGCATTTGTTGTTACTCTACCTCATGAGTTACCCAGTTGAACTCATCTTGAAAGAATACTTAAAACCCGGGTTGCATCTTTGAGGTGGTTTCATCTAACCATGGATCCACATTTCTGCAAAAGGGAAAATCTTCTCCTTCCCTTACGAAGTACCCATTGAGAATAGGGTAGTAAGAGGCAGATATTTTCCTAGTCAGTCTTAGTATCTTCTGCCCCTTGGTGGTTTGAGGAGTGTATCTGAGACCACTCCTTCCTTTATTTACTATCAAACTAGGCTGCTTTGGGACTCCTTGATGATATTTCCCTAGTCCTATGCTAGAAAAATATTGCATATTCTTCATCATCTGATTCACTGGCGGACTCCAGACGACCTCATAGTTAGCTAGGATTTTCTCCTTTGGAACTTCTTTGGCAGTGGTTGCACAGGTTACATCTAATTCAAAACCACTTAGTTGAACTTCCTAGTCTTATTCTTCCCCATTTTCAATATTGGCTAAGGTGTTAACCACTTTGGGATCTCCGGCTACTGTAATCACCTTTCCTTCATCAATGAACTTCATTTTCTGATAAGACTAGAGGACACTGCCTTTGCATGATACAACCAAGGTCTTCCCAAAAGCATGTTGAAAGGTGCCAGTATATGAATGACTTGGACATTAATATCAAACTTTATTGGGCCAATCTTTATGACAAGGGTGAGGATGCCAAGGATTTTCCTTTTGGTATTATCATATGCCCGTATGGTTTGGGTAGTCAGCCTCATTTCTTCTAAATTGATGCCAATACTCTTTGCCGATCTCAAGGGTAGAACATTCAAAGCAAACCTGTTGTCAATGAGAACCTGGGGAACCACCTTGTCAAGATATTCTACTGTGATACAGAGAGCTCGGTTGTGCTAGGTTCCTTTGGGGAGTTTAGAATCTAAGAACATTAATGATTGTACCACATATGTTGCCCCTACTATGTGCGAGAGATGCACTGGATCTATCTCAATAGGCACTTGCATATTGGCGAGAGACTTCAAGACTGCTTCATGGTGTGTGGGAGAGGCCATCAACAATCCCAAAATCGAGATATTAGCCTGGAACTTCTTGAGCTGAGCTAAGATTGGATTCTTTGGTTCTTTCTTCAAGCCACTGGTTCCTACCTCATTAGTCCTTGACTGTTCTACGCCTAGGGCTTTGCCCTTGTAGTCTCTTCCACTTCTAGTTTCCATCACATTGGCAGGTTTCTTTACAATGATCTCTATAGGATAGCAATCTTAATCATCATTGCTTGTTATGGTAGTTATCCCTACCATAGGATCATCCTCTTCTTTTGATTCTTCTTCCTAGCTTGGGTTAGGAGGTCGAGGTCCTCCACAAATATCCACAGCCCTGGCTCGTACCTTCTTGACTACATTAGAAAGTTGTGCAACTGCTGTGTCTAACATTTCTACAAGTATGGCATGTCCCCTTGCTTTCTCAAGGATTATCAACTACTCGATGTAGTATTGTTCACTGATGGCTACTTCACCTAACATTTAATCAATCTCATTAGCCTCGAGTTTGATGTCAACCAAATGATTATAGACATAAGCCATGTGTTCTGCTATAGGATTTGATTCACCTTCAACAGTGATCTCATACCCTTCACTATGTTCTAAATCTGATGCCAGATCTTCCTCTTCCATGCGAATTGTGAATGCCAATTGAATAACATCTATGGGATCAATCATTGGATCATCTTCATCGATGGCAAATACTGAATATCTTCCCGGATCTCTTGGAGAATAGTATATGGACTCATCATCATCATCATTGTGCCAAGGCCCCTGGTAGTCATCCCAATCTGGGCACTCATCATCACCTTGAGAATCAGAGTCCTCTCCATCCTTCTCATCTTTGCTCTCATCCTTGTCATCATCCTCTGTGTCACTCCCTATGTGGATTAGGGAGGTATGCTCTTTGATTTGTTCTCCCACTGACAATGTTATCACTGCTCTGAGGAGGTCATCTGTGACTTCTTCAATCATCTCTAGATTATCCTCTAAAGATATAGTGGGCTGAATCAGAGAAGTGGGATCACCTTCCTAACCTTCTCTTAAAGCATTCACTGATCTTGTTGATGAGGTCTTCTTTGGGGAGTCTGGTAGTGCAAGCTTATCCTTCCAATTGTACCCATCTATCCATCCTTCTTTTGGGTTGTACACCAAACCTTGAGAATGGGATTGGTATGAGGGTGAAAAGGGATATGAAGCAGGATGGTATGAAGATGATGTAATGTGAGAGGTAGGATATGAAGATTGGGGGTGATAAGATGAGGAAATTCCTTCTCTTTGATAATGTGGCGAAGGTTGATAATATGGTAGAGGTTGATAATAGGGTGAAGGTGGGAGCTATGGTCGAGGTTGGCAATATGATACGGTGGATTCTTCTGTTGATGAGGAAGGATGAATAGTGGGAGTCCGATCTTCTGATGACTCTTTCCTTTTGGGAGTCTTCATGACTCTTGCCCTTTGATTCATGATTTTCCTACAGGCATTCATGTGATTCCTCCGAGCTCTGGATACAATGAGTTTAGTGGGATCACTTTCTGTGGCTTCTTCATCTAGATTGTTCACATAATCTGGAAGTGGATTGGTATTGTCATTGGGAGGTTGCTTAACCTTAACTTCAAAGGTCCCGTTATCTACCAAATCTTGGATTGTGTATAGGAGACCTATGCATCTTTCTATGGTGTGCCCCTTCTGAGTATGGTAGGCACAATACTCATGATCTCTATACCAAGCTGGGGGAGGGTTACTGATTACTCTTAGAGCCACTGTCCCTAGAAATCCTTGTTTCTTTAGCTCCTCATACACTACTGTCATGGGTATTCCCAAATCAAAAAACTGTCATTTTGGACGAGGGGCCTTATATCACAAATTGTTGTGAAGAAGTGATAGGTGAGACTAACTATTGGACCGTGCCTACCACAATAGTTTCAGAACCCTTTCCATGTCTAACTCTAGTGTTCTTACCTGCATCTTGGGAGGATCCTTAATACTGAGCCTCTCTCATAATTCTATTTTCCACATGTGTGCCAGTGGCTATTAAGGCATCAAAAATCTGTAGATGTTGGTAGTAGAGGACATCATAATAAGGCTTCGATAAGTTTTCAATCAACATCTCCACTTGCTCTGCTTCTGAAGACCCATCTACCATCTTGGTGGCCTTATCCCTATATCTCATTAAGAAGGTGGTGAATTCTTCTCTAGGCTGTTGTCTCAACTTCTCAAGCTCCCGACGCTTCACATCCGCTTTGGTATTGTATGAGTACTGCTTGGTGAAGGCTTTCACCACTATTATCCAATTCTGGGTTTGAGATGACTCCATCTGTGTGAGTCACTTGAGTGCCGGTTCTGATAGGGTTAACATAATGACTTGCCCCATCTGATTGTCCACAAGTTACCATGACTTGGTGATGCTGAGGAAGACTTTGAGATGAGCCTTGGGGTCATCTGACCCATCAAACCTGTCAGTCTGCCACTTGAACTTCTTAGGAATCCTTGCCCCAAAAAATAAACTCATTTCATCTGAATGCACTGTTTGGCTTTCTGAACTCTTCCCTGCTCGGAGAATACTTTCCAACTTCTCTAATTGCTGTCTGAGTTTCCTTTCTTTCTCCATCTCTGGAGGCTCCATTCGGACATGTGCGACGAACTCCTCCTCGTCATCTTCAATCACTACCCTAGGAGGAGGGACCCTAGAATAGGCCACTTGTTGACCATTTGGATGGGTAGGTGAAGCTCCTCTCTGACTGGTTAGCCTGACTTGCTCCGGTTCTCCTGAATCAACTCAGGAAGAATTCCCACAATGACCCATAGGTCCATTCAGATCCAACTCTCCTGTAGCTTGTGATGGTTCAGCCCTAAGAGGGTTTTAAAGTGCATGCAATATTTTAACTATTCCTCTCTTGACCTGGCCATTTCTGTCTGCAAAGTCTCTACGGGACGGACCCATGCTTGTGTAAACACCCAATTTTATCACCCTCCTCTAGCTATGATGAAATGTAGATCTTGGATGTGACTTATGACTTTCGATCAACAAAGATAATGGACTAAGAAAACCTGAAAACATTCCACTACCTGAAAACCCTGGAAACTCGCGTAGGAAAGAAGAGCATCTAATTTTGACTTTCTATATATAAAGGAATCTGGTCAAGATGGCTGTACATATGGATAGTGCTCAGAAATACGATTCCAACAATATATGGCACGTCAAAATTATACCATCGGATCTCCCGTAATCGTCCCCAAAAAATCACATTTTCCCGTACGTATGCCGCGCACACTAGCAAGCCTATTGGAAACATAGAAAAATCTCCTACCTACCCAAGTACCCTAAAATTCACCCCTACCTGCCCAAATACCCCAAATTCATCCCCTACCTGAAAACCCTGGAAACCCTACGTGGGAGAGAAGAGATCCAATTTTGAATTTTTTATATATGAAGGAATCTAGTCAAGATGACCGTACAGATGGATAGTGCTCAGAAATACGATTCTAACAATATATGACATGTCAAAATTAGACCGTCAGATCTCCCGTGGTCGTCTTCAAAAAAATCCATGATCGTACATGTGCTGTGCAAGCTTGACGCATGCTGCACGTTGGCTACTGCCTAGCGTATGCCTACTGCCCAGCTAGCCCATACCTACTGCCCAGCCAGCCCTGCTCATATGTATGCTACGCGCATCCCTACATGACTCGGCCTGCACCCCCGCACGACGTAGCCCGTGCTCCTGCAAGACCCTACCTGTGTGCCAGCTGGCTGTAGCCCACGCGCCCACAGGCTTCTGCCAGCACCCCCACTGGCTACAGCCCGTGTGCCCGTAGTCTGCTACCAGTGACCCCTCTAGCTGCAGCCCGGGCCTATTCTTGCTGTTGCCTAGCCCTTGCCCTTGCTGTTGCCTGTGCCCATGTGCGTGCTGCCCCGCATGCTATATGCAGCACACCAATGCCACCTCCCACGTGCCATGTGCCACAAACCAATGCCACTGCCCGCACACCTATGCCACTGCCCACGTGCCATGTGCCACACACCCATGCCATAGGCCGCACAACTTGTACACATTATCTACCCTCCTATGCAGGCCTTACCCTGTGCACTTCGACCAAATTTTGTGCGTCGTCATCAATGGTTAGGATGGCCTGGTGGGTGAGGAGATTTCCTCTCCACCCACTTGAGACCAAAAACCCACTTTTTGGCTAAGAATTCTCTCTCCCAAAAAGCCCCTTTTGCCCATTGGATAAAATTCCTCTTCACCCATTTTAATCCAAGAAGCCCTTTTACCCATTGGATAAAAGCCCTCTTCACCCACTTTAGTCCAAAAACCCTCTTTTGTCCATTGGTTAAAAATTCTCCCTCCTCCCTATTGGCCCCGAAAATCCTATAAATACCCCACTCCTTTAGATTTTACACACCAAACAATCCCACCTCACTCTATAATAGTGAAGCCCTCTCTCCTCCTCCCCTCCCCCTTTTGATTTTCTTCGGGTCTTCGGAACGAACTTCGTCAAGATCTGAGATCTTGTTCAGATCTTCAAAGTGTTCTTCGGGACTTTAAAGATCTTCAATCCAAGTCTTTAGCCCAATCCAGTATTTTCCAAAAATAGTATGTTCTTAGCCTCCCCCCTTTGAGTGTTCTTGGTCTTTACCAAAAATAGAAATCCCCCCCCCTTGAGGTCCTTCGGGTCTAGGAAGAGATCTTTGTCAAGATCCAAAGTTCTATTCAGATCTTCAAAGTGTTCTTTGGGGCTTTTGGGGTCTTCAATCCATTTTTAGGTCAATCTTTTTCTGTTCAAAAATAGCAGTTCCTAGCGGAAGCTCTGTCCGAGTGCCCCTAGAATCTTTTCAGAAATAGCCATTCCTAGCGGAAGCTCTACCGGAGTGCCACCTCATCCTAAGCCCGAAAATAGCCTTCCCTAGCCGAAGCTCTGTCCGAATCCAAATCTGAAAGTAGCCATTCCTAGCCGGAACCTTGTCTGAATACCATCACAATCAACATCTCTCAAGAAAATAAGTTGGAGGTCAAGACCATCTTTTCCTGAGCCAAGAGAACATGAAAGATAGTCCGAGCCAGTACCAATCAGGGGCCCACTTCTCTTGACCCAAAACAGGGGTTAAGTTCAGGTACAATTTCTCAACCAACTTGTCATCATATAGACTTTATACAGACCTTGTTTTAGTTTTATAGTAGTTTAAATTTAATCAATGTATATATATGTGATAACTTAGCCATGCATGTGGAATAGTAATAACTATGAAAAATATTTGTTCTTAAGCATCTAGTAAGAAGACCGATCGAACCGAGTAGATTGGGTGCCTAACACCTTCCCAATTCTATAACTTGACACTTACCCTAAATCTCTGGACCAGACCAAATTTTGGGCCCTTTTCTCAAGAATTGGGCCCACCCCAGGGTCCTAGGCCCATAACCCTAGGTTGCGACTCCAAACTCCCATTTATATGATCCCAATCCCCGTATTGGACCATCATCAAACCGGCATCTTGAATGACGAATTTCACACTCTTACAAAATAAGCCTCCACATATCACCGAGTGGAGATACGACAGTACGGGGCCAGTAAGGTAAGCACACATGATGCACACCCCTCCCTCACATTAAAGAGAAAGAGAGGAGAGAGGATGGGATGCAAGTCCTTCCCCCCCAAAAAAGGGAAGAGAGACGTCTTATCATCTCCGGCCGCTACCCTCACAATGGCGACTCCACTGGGGATAAATGTCAAGCTTCCGACACTAGATGCTACCTTTAAATGCAAAAACATTTTTCACCACATTTGTTTGAAAACGTGTTTGGCTAACCCCATGTTTGTATTTGTATTCGCTAACTGCATCATGCATCATGCTTGAAGTGAAATCATTTGACAAGGGATTCTCTGTAATGCCCACACCCTCGGGGAGGTCAGCGCATGTCATGGAGAGTACTCTGAGAGCAAATGATACTCGCTTCCTATACAAAGGCATGGGGTATTATTAAATGGCAAGGATGTTCATAATTGTACCAGCACCCTCGGGGAGGTCTGTACACTTTATGACATTCTGAGATCGGATAATGGTATTCCCGTATTACACTTTTACACACACATCACTCACGGTTCCACCACCCCGTGGCCAGTTGCTTAACCTCGTGTGTAGTCATGAGTAATAGGCAAGGAAGTCACCCCCTTAATCTCATACCTATGGGTATATCAAAAGGATCACGTACCTTGAGTATATAGATCCTGTCAAGGAAGCTTTATCGGTCCTTTTGCATCCACTGCATACTTAACATCATGTAGAAAATAGATGAAGGAGCAAGGAGTGCCACAAGCTAACTGTAGAACTTGTTTATGGTTTTGAAAGGGAATATTCCTACATTATATTCCCGTTGTACAGAATTGCTTTCCTAAGTGGGTTTCGGATAGAAGGTATTCCTCCTCCTTACAAAATATGTGACTTGGGGGAAATTCCATTAGAGTCATGTAAAGTCCCGAGAAGTCCTAAGAAAATAAGGAGGAAGGATACCTAGTGGGAAAAAGAGTAAGGAAAGCATGACTTTATTACATGGAATATCTTATGGGAATATTCTCGATAAGCCACTTGTATGAATCTCCCACTTATGACATTGAGTGGACTGAGGGCGTCAAACCCTATCCACTCCCTATCATTAAGCAGACTAACTTTGGATGGATCATTGGTTGTTAATCTAGTGAATGTGTAAATAAGGGGTTGGGAATTTAAAAATCCGAAAATAAACCACTTTTGGTTCAGGCACAATTCCACAGCTCAAGTATTCTTCACGGTCCCTTTGGACACGTCAGGATAGTCGGTTGACTCGCCTAGGTCTAGTGTCACCTCCATCATCTCTCTGAGATTGTTTACTACCAAGAGATTACTGCCCAATTAGTATGGATCCACACGACTCTGAATCACCCGAACAGGCATGGGTCCATCCCGTGAAGACCTTATAGACAAAAATGGGTGAAGTCAAGAGAGAGATAGCTCAGATATTGCATGCACTTTAGAACCCTCCTAGAGCTGATCCCAAGAATGAGCCGGCATCGGATATGGGAGATGTGGAGCATAATGGAGCTATAGGTTATCATGGGAACTCTTCCCGAGTTGACTTAGGAGAACAAGAGCAATTCAGACCAATTGGTCAAAGAGGATCCTCACCTACCCGTCCAAATGGTTAACGAGCGGCTTATTCCAAGGTCCCTCATCCTAGGGTAGTGATTGAAGATAAGGAAGATGAATTTGCAACACACATCTGAATGGATCCTCCAAAAATGGATAGAGAAAGGAAATCAGGGAATAATTGGAAAAGTTGAAAAATATGTTCCGAGCAGGGAAGAGTGCAGAAAGCCAAACAATAGTTTCAGGTGAAATGAGTTTCTTTTTTGGGGCAACGATTCCTGAGAAATTCAAGTGGCAGATTGACAGGTTTAATGGGTCAGGAGATCCTAAGGCTCATTGCAAAGTCTTCCTCAGCATCACCAAGTCATGACAGTTTGCAGACAACCAGATAGGGCAAGCCTTTATGCTAACCCTATCAGGACCAACACTAAGGTGGCTCACACAGTTGGAGTCATCCCAAACTCAGAATTGGACAACAGAGGTGAAATCCTTCACCAGGCAGTACTCATATAATAATGAAGTGGATGTGAAACATTGGGAGCTTGAGACATTGAGACAACAGCCTAGAGAAGGATTCACCGCCTCCTTGATGAGGTTTAGAGATAACGCCGCCATGATGGCAGATCGGCTTTCAGAAGCAAAGCAAGTGGAGATATTGATAGAGAACTTATCAAAGCCCTATTATGATGATGTCCTCTACTATCAACATTTATAGACTTTTGATGCCCTAATAACCACCAACACACATGTGGAAAATAAAATCCTAAGGGAAGCTTAGTATCAAGGATCCTCCCAACATGCAGGGAAGAACACCAGAGTCGGACGAGGAAAGAGTCCGAAAACTAATATGGTGGGTGCAGTTCAGTAGTCAGGCTCACCAGCCACTTCTTCACAGCCATTCATAATACAAGCAAATGCACCCTCCCAGAAGGCCCCTCGTTCAAGAAGGCATTTTTCTTATTTGGGAATGCCCATAACATCAGTGTATGAGAAGTTAAAGAAACAGGGATTATTAGGGACAGTGGCTTCAAGAGTGATAGGCAACCCTCCTCTAGCTTGGTATAAAGATCATGAATATTATACTTACCACACTCAGAAGGAGCACAACACTAAAAGATGTTTGGGTTTACAGCATATAATTCAGGATTTGGTAGACAACGAAACCATTGAGGTCAAGGTGAAGCAACCTCCCAATGTCACACTAATCCACTCCCCCATCATGTGAACAATCTAGATGAAGAAGCCACAGATATTGACCCCACTCAACTCATTGTACCTAGAGCTCAGAAGAATCATATGAATGCCCGCACTTACAAAAAACTCATGAGTCAAAGGGCCAGAGTTATGAGGACCCCCAAAGGAAAGAAATCAGAAGATCGGACTATCGCAGTTCATCATTCCTCATCAACAGAAGAATCCACTGTACCATATTACCAGCCTCTACCATACCTCTCGCCTTCACCATATTACCAACCTCCGTCATATCCTCAACCTTCCCCTCACATCAAGGAGAAGGAATCTCCTCATCCTATCATCCCCAATCTTCATATCCTACCTCTCACATTACATATTCTTCATACCATCCCGCTTCATATCCCTTATCAACCTCATACCAATCCCATTCTCAAGGTTTGGTATATAACCCAAAAGAAGGATGGATGGACGAGTACGATTGGAAGGATATGCTTATGCTACTAGACTCCCCAAAGATGAATTTATCAACAAGGTTAGTGAATGCATTAGGGGAAGACCAGGAGAGTGATCCCACTTCTCTAATTCAGTCTACTATATCTTCAGAAGAAAATTCAGAGGTAATTAAAGAGGTTACAGGTGATCTTCTCAGAGTAGTAACCACATTGGCCATAGGGGAATAGATCAAAGAGCACACCTCCCTAATCCACGTAGGGAGTGACATAGAGGATGATGAATCAGGTCTGGTCTAACTTTGAGCCAGTGATGTCAAGTCTAACCCTATGAAAATCTTTCGATCCATACGCTCTAAATACTATGAGCGTTTAGATACAGGAGAATTTAATGGTCAAGAGGAATCTGATGGAGAGCCAAGTGAGGGAAAAATCAATGAAGAGGAGGATGATGACGATGACGATGAGGACAAGAATAAAGATAAGAAGGATGGAGATGACTCTGATTCTCAAAAGGATGATGAGTATCCAGACTGGGATGACTACTAAGGGCCTTGGTACAATTATAATGATGATGAGTCAGAATATTGCTCACCAAACCACCAGACATATTTCTCAGTCTATGCTATTGGTAGTGATGACCTAATAGCTAATCCAGCAGGTGGCATTTACCCTTCCCTCTGTATAGGAGGAGAGATTCTACATCAGATTCAGAAAATGATGAAGAATCTAGAGAGCCAATGCAAATTTATCTAGATGAATCAAAATCCGCATTAGAGACGGAAGAAAAGCTATGTGAAGCGTACTCAAACACATTGAGGATGCAAGAAAGAGTGGAAGAAATTGACAACATGCTGGGTGAAGTAACTATCGATGATTGTTACTACCATGAGCAATTGAATGATCTGGAGGAAATAGGGTCAGACGACACATTCGCAGAGGCAGTAGATGCTACATTCTAACAGCTTTCTAATGCAACCAAAAAGTTGTGAGCAAGGGCTGTGGATATTTGTGGAGGACCTCGACTTCCCACCCCAAGCAGGAAAGGAGAATCAGAGGAAGAGGATGACCCCATGGTAGGGATAATCACCATAACAAATTGTGATAGTGGAGATTGTTATCCCACAAAGATTATTGTGAAGAAACCTATTAATGTGATGGAAACTAGAAGTGGAAAAGACTACAAGGGCAAGGCTCTAGCAGTAAAACAGTCAAGGACTAATCAGGTCGGAACTAGAAGCTTGAAGAAAGAGCCAGAGAACCCAGTCTTGGCTCAACTTAAGAAGTCCCAAGTGAATATCTCAATTTGGGGATTGTTGATGGCATCCCCCACACACGGTGAAGTAGTCTTGAAGTCTCTCACCAATCTATAGGTGCCGATCGAGATAAATCTGACACATCTTGCATAGTAGGGGCAACATATGTAGTGCAATCCTTGATGTTCTCAGATTTAGAGCTTCCCAAAGGGGTCCAGCATAATCGAGCTCTCCACATCACTGTAGAATGTCTTGACAAGGTGGTTCTCTAGGTTCTTATTGACAATGGGTTCGCTTTGAATATGCTACAATTGAGATCGGCAAAGAGTATTGGCATCAACCTAGAAGAAATGAGTCCGATTACCCAAACCATATGGGCATATGACAATACCAAGAGGAAAATCCTTGGTATCCTTACCCTTGTCGTAAAGATTGGCCCAGTGAAGTTTGATATTGATTTCCAAGTCATTGATACACCGATAACTTTTAACATGCTCTTGGGAAGGTCTTGGTTACACCATGCGAAGGCAGTGTCCTCTAGTCTCCATAAAAAATGAAGTTCATTCATGAAGGGAAGGTAATCACAGTAGTCGGAGATCCCGAAGTGGTAATACCTTGGCCAATATTGAAAATGGGGAAGAACAAGACCAGGAAGTCCAACTAAGTGGTTTTGAATTAGACACAACTTGCGCAGCCATTGCTAAAGAAGTTCCAAAGGAGGAAATCCCAACTAACTATGAGGCCATCTAGAGTCCGTCAGTGAATCAGATGATGAAGAATATGTAATATTTTCCTAGCATGGGGCTAGGGAAATATCATCAAGGAGTTCCAAAACAGCCTAGTTTGGTTGTGAACAAGGGAAAGAATGGTCTCGGGTACACTCCTCCAGCCACCAAAGGGAAGAAAGTGTTGAGGATGACTAGGAGTATCTTCGTCTGTTACTACCCTACTCGCAATTGGTATTTTGTAAAAGGAGAGGATTTCCCTTTCTATGAAAATGTGGAGCCATGGTTTGATGAACAAGCCACAAAGATGCAACCAGGATTTGAAGTATTTTTCTAAGACGAGTTCAACTGGGTGACTCATGAAGTGGAACAATGGAAAATGCTAGTTAAAGAAAGTGATCAAGATAGGTGCATCATCGGGATAGCAGAAATTGCATTGATTGAGATTGGGTGTTCCTCTGGCGACCCTATAACATTGATCCAATCAAATGAGGCACCAAGTCCTTGAGTCCTTTTGAAAAGAGAATGAGAAAAGAAGATAAGGCTCACCTAGAGTCTGCCACTTTCTATTGATTTGAAAAGCTACATTTGTTCCCTCATACAAGAGCCAAGAGCCCGAAGCTACATGAGCTCAAGCCTCGTCCTTTTAGAGGAAGAAGTGCATATGCGAAGCAAAGAAGAGCACAAAGAATGATGGTTTGCATGTATTGTACCCGAATCAACTACAATGGGAAGGTCCATGAAGGTGGTTAAAGATTTAACCGAGGCACCGGGACGGCATTCCTCAACAGGCTTGAAAAGATGGACTTTAGAGAAAGAGGATTGAGCAGTCTCCACCAATCTTCACCCCTCAGAAAGTTCAGCTTTCAAGAACATGAGATTGACCAACTGGTATTCGTGAAGAATCCGACACCTATCCTGAAGAACCACTGTGTCACTGAAGAAATAGCAGCAACCTTTTCAAAAGGAGACGGCGCTTTGCCACATCTCCTCATCCATCAAGCCATTGAACCGCTTCTGAAATGGACAAGCATTAGAGAAAACTTCAAGTTTGCTTATGCGATTGAGTCAACCATCCTGAATACTCCTGAAAAAAAGCATGAAGCTAGTTATCAAGTCTGTAGTCAAGTCTGTTGTTTATGATTTTGTGTCAGCCTCCCCTCTCGAGGAGAGTCCAAAGACCTTGTATGTCGAGTCTATCACTCCTTCTTTTATGAATGAAATTTCTGATTTCGAGTATGATTTGCCTCCTTTTCTGATGATGATCATAATAAATATCAAGAATCAATAAAATAATACAAACCAAAGAAAGCCCAACCCATCTGTGAGGATACTTGGATTATTAATTTAGGAACCGACCAATGCCTTCGAGAGGTAAAAATTGGAACTACCCTTGATGACGAAGAAGTAGAACAGATTATTAGTCTTCTGAAGGAATTTGTCGAGGTCTTTGCTTGGTCTTATAAGGTATGCCTAGTGTCGACCCCAACATAGTACAACATCGATTGCCGACCTACCCTAGGGTAAATCTGATAAAGTAGAAGCTCTGAAGAATGTGGCCAGAATGGAGTGAGAAGATCAAAAAAGAAGTTATGAGGTAGTGGAATGCAGGGTTTCTACAAGTGGTGAAGTACCCCCAATGGTTGGCCAACATTGTACCAGTACCGAAGAAAGATGGCAAGGTACGAATGTGCATGGACTTCTGAGATCTTAACAAAGTGAGCCATAAAGATGACTTCCCACTACCTCACATTGATGTATAATACGGTGGGGCATGCTTTGTTATCATTTATGGATGGATTCTCAGGATACAACCAAATAAGCATGCACCTAGAAGATTATGAGAAGATAGCCTTCACCACTCCATGGGGAACCTATTGTTATAAGGTGATGCCTTTTGGACTGAAGAACACCAAGGCAACTTATAAGAGAGCAGCTATGGCCATATTACATAACATGATGAGCAAAGATGTGAAAGTCTATGTGGATGATATGATAGTGAAGTTAAAAGATCTGCAGGGGTAAATTCCCGCACTAAGGTGATTCTTTGAAAGAATCAAGAAGTATCAGCTAAAGTTTAATCCTCAGAAGTGTGTATTCGGGGCAACAGAAGGAAAGTTGTTAGGTTTCTTGGTG
Organism: Macadamia integrifolia; assembly: GCF_013358625.1. Taxonomy (NCBI): domain Eukaryota; kingdom Viridiplantae; phylum Streptophyta; class Magnoliopsida; order Proteales; family Proteaceae; genus Macadamia; species Macadamia integrifolia. The sequence continues at coordinate 103,411 of NW_024870570.1, forward strand.
AGTGAAAGAGGCATTGAAGTTGACCCTATCAAGATCAAGGCAATTTAGGAGATGCCCCCACCTCGGACAGAGAAGCAAATACCAGGATTTTTGGGTCACTTCCAGTATATTAGCAGATTCAAGCTTAGTTGACTACAATCTGTGAACCAATTTTCAAGCTGCTGAAGAAGGATCAGCCCACGGAATGGAATGACCAATTCCAACAAGCTTTTGACAAAATCAAGGGATACCTCATGAACCCACCAGTATTGACACTTCTGGTGGAAGGAGAACCACTTCTCTTGTACTTATCCGTGGGAGAATATTCCATGGGCTCTTTGCTAGCACAGTAAGAGACGAAAAAAGGGGAAGAGCATGCCATATACTACCTTACACAGTACACATCTTTGGAAAGAACTTATGCAGTATTGATTTGAGCAATGAAAAGGTTGTGACACTATTTGGTTTCCTATCCGGTGTACTTGATTTCAAGGATGGATTCCATCAAATACCTCTTCAAGAAACCAGCCCTAACCGGAAGGATGGCCCTTTGGTTGCTTTTACTATCAGGTTTTGTCATCACCTATGTAACTCAGAAATCTATCAAGGGGCAGGCCATAGCCGATCATTTGGCTGCCCACCCCACAGAAGATGGGAGATCCTTGGATGATGCCTTTCCTGATGAAGGAACCACAGAAATAGAGGAAGAAGACACAGTTAATGAATGCAGTTATTCTTTGATGGGGCAGCCAATTAGAAGGGATGTGGTGCAAGAATATTGCTTATCACTCTTGACGGCCGTTATTTGCCTTCATCATTTCGCCTCGACTTCCCCTGTACCAACAATACTGCCGAGTAAGAAGCTTATGCTTTAGGGCTCAAAATTGCTTTGACTATTGGAGTGAAAAAGATCAAGGTTTACGGTGATTCATCTATCGTCATCTGCCAGACATAGGAAAAGTGAAAAACTAGAGATGAAAAGTTGAAGCCATATCAAGAACATCTGAAAGAGGTGACTGGACACTTTGAGAAGATCTCGTTCGAATACTTCCAGAGAGATAACAATAGGTTTGTTGATGCTCTTACAACCTTGGCTTCCATGGTAGAATGCAACCCTATGGCTAGGGTTCGATCGTTCTTGGTGGAAAAAAGAAGCAGGCCCATTTATCAGAATTCAGTGAACTCTCATTGTAGATGGTCAGTCTTGGTTAGCTCACATAATGGATTTCATCAGGGAAATGAAGTACCCAGTTGAAACAACTGATAGAGAAAAGAAGTTTATGACAAGATATGCCACCCAGTTTATCCTTCAGGAAGATTTGTTGTACAAAAGATCCTATGATGGAATACAGTTATGGTGTGTGGATGAGGAGCAAGCTACAACCATCATGGAGGAAATTCATCAAGGTCTTTGTGGACCCCACATGAATGCTAAAATGTTATCTAAGAAGATCCTCAGACTGGGATATTACTGGAACACAATGGAAGCGGATTGTGTAGACTTTGTTAAGAAGTGCCACAAGTGTCAGATATTTTCCAACATCATACATATCCCGCCAACAGAGTTGCATTCGCTCAATTCACCTTGGCCATTCTCCACTTGGGGCATCGATATCATTGGGAAGATCAACCCCAAAGCATCCAATGGTCACGAGTTCATCTTGGTAGCCATTGATTATTTCACCAAATGGGTAGAAGCTCAGTCATATGCGGTCCTCACATCTGCTAAGGTAGCCAAATTCATCCAAGAAAATATCATTTCCCGATATGGAATACCTCAAGAGTTGATATCAGATCAGGGATCCTATTTTTGGGGCAAGATCGATAAAATCTACACAAAGTTCAGTATCAGAAGGCAACGCTCTACCACTTACAGGCCGTAAACTAATGGGGCAGTGGAAGTAGTCAACAAGAACATCAAAGTCATTTTGCAAAAAATGGCAGAAACACAAAAGGATTGGGTTGATAAATTACCCCTTGCCTTATGGGCATACCAGACTTCTGTATGATCCTCGATGGGGGCAACCCCTTTTTCTTTGGTATATAGGGTTGAGGTAGTTCTACCTATGAAAATCTTGGTATCATCCCTAAGGGTGCTTCTTGATAGTCAGCTACCTAAAGGAGAGTGGGTGAAGGCCAGACATGACAAGCTCAATTTTCTCGATGAAAGGACATGAAAGCCATGGATAATTTGAAAAAAATATCAATTGAGAATGGCCAGGGCCATTAACAATAATGTGAAGCCCTGCCTCATAGAGGAGGGTGAACTTGTTCTTCAAGAACAAAGAGCCCTAATTCATGACCCAAGAGGGAAATTTAGGCCCAACTAGAGCGGCCCATTCACCGTCAAAAAGATTTTACCAGGTAAGGCTGTGAAACTTATAGATCACAACAGTGAAGAAGTACTAAGACTGGTCAACATGGATCAACTCAAGAAATATTATGTTTGAAAGAGTGAAGAGCCTGAACTATGTCAGACCTAATTCATTCGAGGGATACATAGGCAACTTGACATGTGCAAGTGTGGTCTCAACCATCTAAAAACAATAAATTAGTTCCTTGGTTAATAGCCAAAGTATTTTAAAAGATCATCATAGTTTGTGTCCCCCAAGAATCTCCATTTGGCATGAAAGGCCATTAGGTATTTATCATCCACCCATTGGTCCATCACTTCTTATCCAGGATTCTATCCCCCAAGAATAGCCATTTGGCATAAAAGGCCATTAGGTATCTGTCATCCACCCATTGGTCCATCAACTCTTATCCAGGATTCCATCCCCTAAGAGAAAATCGCTACCCAACACTAGTTTATCAAGGCTAGTTTATTCCCCACCCTTGATCAGTAGAAAAAAAAAAGAAGAGCTTGATGCAATAAGGGTAAAGGCTTGTTTGAGTCATTATCTAATGAGTAATGCTTTGATAAATCATCATATCTCTTTTGTTTGTGGCGGTTTCAGGAAAAGTCATGAGCTCGTTAGATAAGACATTGGGGAAATGGACTTTAGACATAAACATGAGGGCACCAGGATTGATGGAATCCATGAATGTGTTATTTCTCGGCTAGATCGTGTATGTGAAATTACATCACCAATTACTCCGACAGATGCCTCAACACTAGGATGCCAACCTGCATGCATTTTGGTTTGGATTAGTAGAGATCTGCCTGACTTTCGAAGAATTTTGAGTTTGTATGTTATCTCCACCCAAAGGTAGGTTGTTCCAACTGTCTTTGAAGAAAGATTATTCAGAGGAAATTCATAACTTCTTTGGATGGAAAGAAGAGGAAGTGAAGTAATTTGTCAGGTACGGGAAGATTGACATTCTGAAAGTGGCCCAAATCTTCATCCAATATCTACCAGTGGGAGAAATCCATCAACAGAGATCACAAGATGCTTATTTACTTTGCATGATAGCTCGCTATGTTCTCTGAACTCCCTGGTGTGGTGCACTACCCGTTCTAATTGGAATGGTAAAACAGTTGAAGAAGGGAGGTGACATCATCCCTACGGTTCATGCAGAAACACTCAAGGGATTTGATGACATGAGTCATGGCCATAGATTCGGACTAGATTATTATCAAGGGAGTCCTACTATTTTTCAAATTTGGCTCCTCGAGAAATTGAAGTTAACCTAACCATTAAAAGGAGGCCCACTTGAAGCTCTTTGCTACTAGGACAAGTGGGAAATTCTGGAATTTGACCTTATCACTGATTGGGAGAAGTACCTGTAGGAAAGGACTGTGCAAGATATCGTATGGAGGTGCCCAGGGAGGCCATAAGAAAATTTTCTGATGAAGACCCCTGGCTGCAATTATGTTAGGTTGATGGGATTGACTCACACATCCTTTTATTTGCCTACGTACATCGACCGATAAAATGGGCTCGAGGTGACGAACCCAGAAGAATTGGTGAACTTTCACCCACCTCAAGAGTTGTCTCCCCACCTTGTTACTTACCTATCCTGTCTATGGTAGGAAAGTTTCTCACCTTTCCATGTAATTCACTTGGTAATAGAATGAGGAAGTATTTGGATTTTCATGTTATCTCGATTATTCTAATTATAACTTGAGTTATGGAATTGATTATGCGTAAACATTGCAAACGAAAAAAAAAATATATATATTTTTTGTACCAAGGATATGTTTTCATTCATAAAATGCTAAAAATAAAATGATGAACAAACAAGGGGGAGGGAAAAAGAAAAAGGAAAATATACATATGTTTTTGTTTATAGGAAATACAGGAACAAATCCCTATGGGTTCAAAGTCATCATCTGAGCAATACTCTGAATCATCCCCATGGAGACCGGGGAACCTGCGGATGCTAGTCCAACCTGCTCCAGCCTCTATATCATGTCCTGAATCAATGCATCTTGCTGTGCAAGTTCCTGCTCGTAGGAACTAACTTGGCTCTCCAAGGCGGCAATCCTCCCATCCTAAGGAATATAGGAAAGGATCAAGAAGAAGCAAGTCCTATTATATCTCTAATTCTAAATACAGGAATGAAAAATACAAAATTGAAATAAAGAGTTGTATTGTTGGTTTTGTTTAAATGTGTTAAGTCTCCTTGTATTGGGTGCCTTTTTCTCCTTATATACCTTGGATCCATTAACTGTTCCACCGCCCATGTTATTTGCCCACTTTGCTCATATAGTGGTTCTTCCAATGTACTGTCGCCACTTGTCCCACAAACTTTGCCTTATGCAGGCATATTTTAACCACTTTGGTGAACCGGTATCATCTTTTACGTGGGTGACAAACCGATACGGTCAGCCCACATTTTCTTCCAAATACCCAAAACTGCCCCTACCACGTCACTAGGGCGTATTTTGAATTTTGGGCTCCAACAATTGCCCCTCATAATCCACCTTACGACGCCATCTTTTGGCCGAAAGTATGTGTGGATTATGTTAGTCTTCATCCTCTAATGGCCTCTTAATGAGTAATTCAGATTTTAAGGCTTAGGCGTTACTAGATTGTACTCCCCTCGGTCTCTTTAAATACTCCGGTTTTTAGGTCTTTTCTCAGATTTCACCCACTTTGGGTTTGGCCTTTTGGCGGTTTGATTCTTTTCCTCCAAAAATTTTAAACTATGGGTGATAATTACCTTTGTCCGTACAAACGTTAAATCAGCCTCCTTTACTGCCTATATTGGACTGCCAAACGTCCCTTGGCCGACGTGCTTTCAGCGAGATTTTTCTACGATTCCTTTTAAAAAGGTGAATAGTACTCATAGATACTATTCATCTTCTTTTTCGATTTTCTTTTACTCTGCACTTTTTCCTTCCCAAGTGTTCGAAGGTGAGATGAGTTCCTTTATTCCCCCTGTTGACGATCCTCCTTTGGAGGAGCAGTTAACCCAAGACAGACTCCCTCCGCACTCTACTGGTCCAGCCTGAGGTACTCATCTTCCTTGATTCTTCACTGCCCCTTGGTCCTATTCTACCTTCTCCTCCTTTCAAGGTGAAAAACTTTCCTTGTCACAAAAAGGAGGAACTCCTTTTCCATAAACCTGACCCTGTTAGAGATAAGGCGAAGCCTAAAGCTTGGCATCACTTCTGGCCTTGTCACCTAGAGGGCTGGAATGAACGGGTAGAGTGGATGACCATGGTTAAATCCACTAAATAGCATAGATTAGGAATTTTCCATGCTATCTAACTAACCGAACGTTTCATTCCTCCTGACTGTCCTCTTCTCCAGGTGGCCATGTGTTTTTGGTCTCATTCCACCAATGCTTTTCACTTTCCCTATAGAATGCTTAGCCCAACCCTAATGGACATAGGAGCCCTTCTAGGCTTAACATCTTTGGGTGAGGAGCTCAATGGTGCCACCGCTGGCCATCTTAATGATAATGGCTTGAAATTTGCTAGGCATTGCACTTATCCCAATTATGTGACAATGTATAGGAAAAAGGTTGGCCTTGTCTCCCACTAGGAATATGTTGCAATCCTACTCATTTGGCTATGTCGTTTTATGACTTGTTCGAGAGTGGAGAAGATCACCAAAGCCTTCCTTAAGCTGGCGAATGCCATAGCTGATGGTCACTCTATGGATTTAGCCTCCACAATTCTCTCCCATTTATACCGTGGATGTAATGTTGTTCTTGAAGAGCACTTTACCAACGGGGGTGGTCCATTCTGGCTCCTACAGATGTGGCTCCAGAGCCTACTTCCCTGAAATTTACCATCCTCAGGTTCAAAACACTCCTTCCATCATGGGCTACTCTTTCAAGCATAAGTTGGCTCCTCCTCTTTCTCGTGCAGAATATTTTGAATTTTTCTTTACTTTACCCTTTGACCGTCTTCCTGAACATTTCATGCCTTTCCATTCCCTTGAAAACATACCTGACTGGTTGGCTTCTGCTATTCGTGAGCCTTTAACTACATCTGACCTGTGGGCTAGTTATCCGACCTGCCGTGATCTTCACTTTGGAATTACTCTTGAGCATTCCAAAAATAACATGTGTGGGTCTAGATGATACAATCCTCATTTCGTAGCATGCCAATTCGGTCTTATCCAATCTGTTCTGCACCCTTGCTATTACTCTCTATCTTACCGAAGGCTTAATCATCCCATATTGTTCAGTGAGGCAGAGATTTAAAAGATCACCAATCTGAAAATCTTCATTCTTTCTGAATTCTCTCCCGATCCATTTCAATTGGCCCCTTCTACAACCAATGACTTCTAGTCTTGGTGGCAATCCTATTATGTCGAAACTTTGGATGCAACCCCTTCCAATCGTGCGTCTACTACCTCGGCTCATGACAAAGATTCTATTGCAGCTTCATTTCCTGAATTACAGAGTCCAGGCAATTGGAAAAATCATCTTCACTCTGCTAAAGGTAACATTCCTTATGTCTTCATTTTAAAGTATGAAAAAGCCTTTTGTATTAAATATACTCCTGATCGTCAAATTATGAAGGAGAGACACCGAAAAGCCATGGAGAATTTAGAACGCGTTGAGCATCATGAATTCATAGCACGGCCAGAAAATGAGAGTAAGTTACTCTGTGGCCATCCTATAAAGTATGACCGTTTTCATCGTGAGATTGTGTGATTAATGGAGAAGAAACCTCCTCTGCCGAAAGCCCCTTTTGCTATTGTTGCTACAGAATATGTGACCTTCTCAGGTCTTATAGCCATAGATCATAAGTGGCATAGTTTGAAGAATCGCGTAGTTGTAGTTGAGTATCGTCTTGGTATTTTGCTTCTTCTTTCCCTGTAATCATCAGCACGTGTTTGTCTCTTCCAGCCGCGCTTCCATCTAGCATTGCTCAAGAATCCTCAGACTCCCCTGATGATGTCCATACTACTGACGAACTGACCATACTACCAGCGGGTAGTCTTCCTGAAGAGAAAACTTCCTTGAAAAGGCTTAAGCGAGGTAAACGGCCTGCAACCACTCCGACTAAGTCTCCTACCCTGACATCGAAACTGTCTCGGACAGTAGTGCTTATATCTAACTCTCCGCCCAAGAAATATAAAAAAGTCACCAATCTACCTCTACATGATGATGCTGCTATTTTCGTAACTTCTGATGTACTTAAAGGCAAGGGTCAAGTTTCCAATCAAGTACCTGTTCCCATTCTGCCAAAGGCTCCGTCTACTCCAACTTCTAAAGACGTAATTCTCTCTTTTTTTTTTTTTTTTTTAACTGATTCATCTTTTCAACCTTCTTTTCTCATATATGAGAGTGGTCATAGAAATTTTTTCTTTCATAGGCCTTCACATCTCTTCCCAACTTTAGTGGCTATTGGATGAAGATCTGGGCCACTTTCAGAATGTCAATCTTCCCGTACCTGACAAATTACTTCACTTCCTTTTCTTTCCATCCAAAGAAGTTCTGAATTTCCTCTGAATAATCTTTCTTCAAAGACAGTTGGAACAACCTACCTTTGGGTGGAGATAACATACAAACTCAAAATTCTTCGAAAGTCGGGCAAATCTCTACTAATCCAAACCAAAATACATGTAGGTTGGCATCCTAGTGTTGAGGCATCTGTCGGAGTAATTGGTGATGTAATTTCACATACACGATCTAGCCGAGAAATAACACATTCATGGATTCCATCAATCCTGGTGCCCTCATGTTTATGTCTAAAGTCCATTTCCTCATTGTCTTATCTAACGAGCTCATGACTTTTCCTGAAACCATCACAAACAAAAGAGATATGATGATTTATCAAAGCATTACTCATTAGATAATGACTCAAACAAGCTTTTACCCTTATTGCATCAAGCTCTTCTTTTTTCTTTCTACTGATCAAGGGTGGGGAATAAACTAGCCTTGATAAACTGGTGCTGGGTAGCGATTTTTTTTTTGTGGATGAAATCCTGGATGAGAGTTGATGGACCAATGGGTGGATGATAGATACCTAATGGCCTTTTATACCAAATGGCTATTCTTGGGGGATAGAATCCTGGATAAGAAGTGACGAACCAATGGGTGGATGATAAATACCTAATGGCCTTTCATGCCAAATGGAGATTCTTGGGGGACACAAACTATGATGATCTTTTAAAATACTTTGGCTATTAACCAAGGAACTAATTTATTGTCTTCAGATGGTTGAGACCACACTTGCACATGTCAAGTTGCCTATGTATCCCTCGAATGAATTAGGTCTGACATAGTTCAGGCTCTTCACTCTTTCAAACATAATATTTCTTGAGTTGATCCATGTTGACCAGTCTTAGTATTTATTCACTGTTGTGATCTATAAGTTTCATAGCCTTGCTTGGTAAAATCTTTTTGACGGTGAATGGGCCGCTCTAGTTGGGCCTAAATTTTCCTCTTGGGTCATGAATTGGGGCTCTTTGTTCTTGAAGAACAAGTTCACCCTCCTCTATGTGGCAGGGCTTCACATTATTGTTAATGGCCCTAGCCATTCTCAATTGATATTTTTTTCAAATTATCCATGGCTTTCATGCTCCTTTCATCGAGAAAATTGAGTTCGTCATGTCTAGCCTTCACCCACTCTCCTTTAGGCAGCTGACTATCAAGAAGCACCCTTAGGGATGATACCAGGATTTTTATAGGTAGAACTACCTCAACCCCATATACCAAAGAAAAAGGGGTTGCCCCCGTTGAGGATCGTACAGAAGTCTGGTATGCCCATAAGGCAAGGGGTAATTTATCAGCCCAATCCTTTTGTGTTTTTGCCATTTTTTACAAAATGACTTTGATGTTCTTGTTGACTACTTCCACTGCCCCATTAGTTTATGGCCTGTAAGTGGTAGAGCGTTGCCTTCTGATACTGAACTTTGTGTAGATTTTATCGATCTTGCCCCAAAAATAGGATCCCTGATCTGATATCAACTCTTGAGGTATTCCATATCGGGAAATGATATTTTCTTGGATGAATTTGGCTACCGTAGCAGATGTGAGGACCGCATATGACTGAGCTTCTACCCATTTGGTGAAATAATCAATGGCTACCAAGATGAACTCATGATCATTGGATGCTTTGGGGTTGATCTTCCCAATGATGTTGATGCCCCAAGTGGAGAATGGCCAAGGTGAATTGAGCGAATGCAACTTTGTTGGCGGGATATGTATGATGTTGGAAAATATCTAACACTTGTGGCACTTCTTAACAAAGTCTACATAATCCGCTTCCATTGTGTTCCAGTAATATCCCAATCTGAGGATCTTCTTAGTTAACATTTTAGCATTCATGTGGGGTCCACAAAGACCTTAATGAATTTCCTCCATGATGGTTGTAGCTTGCTCCTCATCCACACACCGCAACTGTATTCCATCGTAGGATCTTTTGTACAACAAATCTTCCTGAAGGATAAACTGGGTGGCATATCTTGTCATAAACTTCTTTTCTCTATTAGTTGTTTCAACTGGGTACTTCATTTCCCTGATGAAGTCCATTATGTGAGCTAACCAAGACTGACCATCTACAATAAGAGTTCACTAAATTCTGATAAATGGTCCTGCTTCTTTTTTCCACCATGAACGATCGAACCCTAGCCATAGGGTTGCATTCTACCATGGAAGCCAAGGTTGCAAGAGCATCAACAAACCTATTGTTATCTCTCTGGAAGTATTCAAACGAGATCTTCTCAAAGTGTCCAGTCACCTCTTTCAGATGTTCTTGATATGGCTTCAACTTTTCATCTCTAGTTTTTCACTTTTCTTATGTCTAGCAGATGACGATGGATGAATCACTATAAACCTTGATCCTTTTCACTCTAATAGTCAAAGCAATTTTGAGCCCCAAAGCATAAGCTTCTTATTCGGCAGTATTCTTGGTACAAGGGAAGTCGAGGTGAAATGATGAAGGCAAATAAAGGCCGTCAAGAGTGATAAGCAATATTCCTGCACCACATCCCTTCTAATTGGCTGCCCCATCAAAGAATAATTGCATTCATTAACTGTGTCTTCTTCCTCTATTTCTATGGGTCCTTCATCAGGAAAGGAATCATCCAAGGATCTCCCATCTTCTGTGGGGTGGGCAGCCAAATGATCGGCTATGGCCTGCCCCTTGATAGATTTATGAGTTACATAGGTGATGACAAAACCTGATAGTAAAAGCAACCGAAGGGCCATCCTTCTGGTTAGGGCTGGTTTCTCGAAGAGGTATTTGATGGGATCCATCCTTGAAATCAAGTACACCGGATAGGAAACCACAAGTGTCACAACCTTTTCATTGCTCAAATCAATACCGCATAAGTTCTTTCCCAAGATGTGTACTGTGTAAGGTAGTATATGGCATGCTCTTCCCCTTTTTTCGTCTCTTACTGTGCTAGCAAAGAGCCCATGGAATATTCTCCCACGGATAAGTACAAGAGAAGTGGTTCTCCTTTTACCAGAAGTGTCAATACTGGTGGGTTCATGAGGTATCCCTTGATTTTGTTAAAATCTTGTTGGCATTGGTCATTCCATTCCATGGGCTGATCCTTCTTCAGCAGCTTGAAAATTGGTTCACAGATTGTAGTCAACTAAGCTTGAATCTGCTAATATACTGGAAGTGACCCAAAAATCCTGATATTTGCTTCTCAGTCCGAGGTGGGGGCATCTCCTAAATTGCCTTGATCTTGATAGGGTCAACTTCAATGCCTCTTTCACTCACCAAGAAACCTAACAACTTTCCTTCTGTTGTCCCGAATACACACTTCTGAGGATTAAACTTTAGTTGATACTTCTTGATTCTTTCAAAGAATCACCTTAGTGTGGGAATTTACCCCTGCAAATCTTTTGACTTCACTATCATATCATCCACATAGACTTTCACATCTTTTCTCATCATGTCATGCAATATGGCCATAGCTGCTCTCTTATAAGTTGCCTCGGCGTTCTTCAGTCCAAAAGGCATCACCTTATAATAATAGGTTCCCCATGGAGTGGTGAAGGCTATCTTCTCACGATCTTCTAGGTGCATGCTTATTTGGTTGTATCATGAGAATCCATCTATAAGTGATAACAAAGCATGCCCCACCGTATTATCCACCAATACATCAATGTGAGGTAATGGGAAGTCATCTTTATGGCTCACTTTGTTAAGATCTCGGAAGTCCACACACATTCGTACCTTGCCATCTTTCTTCGGTACTGGTACAATGTTGGCCAACCATTGGGGGTACTTCACCACTTGTAGAAACCCTACATTCCACTACCTCATAACTTCTTTTTTGATCTTTTCACTCCATTCTGGCCACATTCTTCAGAGCTTCTACTTTATCAAATTTACCCTAGGGTAGGTCAGCAATCGATGCTATACTATGTTGGAGTCGACACTAGGCATACCTTATAAGACCAAGCAAATACCTCGACAAATTCCTTCAGAAGACTAATAATCTGTTCTGCTTCTTCTTCATCAAGGGTAGTGCCAATTTTTACCTCTCGAAGGCATTGGTCGGTTCCTAAATTAATAACCCAAGTATCCTCATAGATGGGTTGGGCTTTCTTTGGTTTGTATTATTTTATTGATTCTTGATATTTATTATGATCATCATCAGAAAAGGAGGCAAATCATACTCGAAATCAGAAATTTCATTCATAAAAGAAGGAGTGATAGACTCGACATACAAGGTCTTTGGACTCTCCTCGAGAGGGGAGGCTGACACGAAATCATAAACAACAGACTCGACTACAGACTTGATAACCAGCTTCATGCTTTTTTTCAGGAGTATTCAGGCTGGTTGACTCAATCGCATAAGCAAACTTGAAGTTTTCTCCAATGCTTGTCCATTTCAGAAGTGGTTCAATGGCTTAATGGATGAGGAGATGTGGCAAAGTGCCTTCTCCTTTTGAAAAGGTTGCTGCTATTTCTTCAGTGACACAGTGGTTCTTCAGGATAGGTGTCAGATTCTTCACGAATACCAGTTGGTCAATCTCATGTTCTCGAAAGCTGAACTTTCTGAGGGGTGAAGATTGGTGGAGACTGCTCAATCCTCTTTCTCTAAAGTCCATCTTTTCAAGCCTGTTGAGGAATGCCATCTCGGTGCCTCGATCAAATCTTTAACCACCTTCATGGACCCTCCCATTGTAGTTGATTCGGGCACAATACATGCAACCCATCATTCTTTGTGCTCTTCTTTGCTTCGCATATGCACATCTTCCTCTAAAAGGACGAGGCTTGAGCTTATGTAGCTTCGGGCTCTTGGCTCTTATATGAGGGAACAAATGTAGCTTTTCAAATCAATAAGAAGTGACAGACTCTAGGTGAGCCTTATCTTCTTTTCTCATTCTCTTTTCAAAAGGACTCAAGGACTTGGTGCCTCATTTGATTGGATCAATGTTATAGGGTCACCAGAGAAAGACCCAATCTCAATCAATGCAATTTCTGCTATCCCGATGATGCAACTATCTTGATCACTTTCTTTGACTAGCATTTTCCATTGTTCCACTTCATGAGTCACCCAGTTGAACTCGTCTTAGAAAAATACTTCAAATCCTGGTTGCATCTTTGCGGCTTGTTCATCAAACCATGGCTCCACATTTCTATAGAAAGGGAAATCCTCTCCTTTTACAAAATACCAATTACGAGTAGGGTAGTAAGAGACGAAGATCTTCCTAGTCATCCTCAGCACTTTCTTCCCTTTCATGGCCGGAGGAGTGTACCCGAGACCATTCTTTCCCTTGTTCACCACCAAACTAGGTTGCTTTGGAGTTCCTTAATGATATTTCCCTAGCCCCATGCTAGGAAAATATTACATATTCTTCATCATCTGATTCACTGACGGACTATAGATGGCCTCATAGTTAGCTGGGATTTCCTCCTTTGGAACTTCTTTATCAATGGTTGCGCAAGTTGTGTCTAATTCAAAACCACTTAGTTGGACTTCCTGGTCATGTTCTTTCCCATTTTCAATATTGGCCAAGGTATTACCACTTCAGGATCTCCGACTACTGTGATTACCTTCCCTTCATGAATGAACTTCATTTTTTATGGAGACTAGAAGACACTGCCTTTGCATGGTGTAACCAAGACCTTCCCAAGAGCATGTTAAAAGTTATCAGTATATCAATGACTTGGAAATCAATGTCAAACTTCACTGGGCCAATTGTTACGGCAAGGGTAATGATGCCAAGGATTTTCCTCTTGGTATTGTCATATGCCCATATGGTTTGGGTAATCGGACTCATTTCTTCTAGGTTGATGCCAATACTCTTTGCCGATCTAATTTGTAGCATATTCAAAGTGAACCCATTGTCAATAAGAACCTAGAGAACCACCTTGTCAAGACATTCTACAGTAATGTGGAGAGCTCGACTATACTGGACCCCTTTGGGAAGCTCTGAATCTATCAACATCAAGGATTGCACTGCATATGTTGCCCCTACTATGCAAGATGTGTCAGATTTATCTCGATCGGCACCTATAGATTGGTGAGAGACTTCAAGACTACTTCACAATGTGTGGGGCATGCCATCAACAATCCCCAAATTGAGATATTCTCTTGGGACTTCTTGAGTTAAGCCAAGACTGGGTTCTCTGGCTCTTTCTTCAAGCTGCTAGTTCTGACCTCATTAGTCCTTAACTGTTCTACTGCTAGAGCCTTGCCCTTGTAGTCTTTTCCACTTCTAGTTTCCATCACATTAATAGGTTTCTTCACAATAATATTTGTGGGTTAACAATCTCCACCATCAATATTTGTTACGGTGATTGTCCCTACCATGGGGTCATCCTCTTCCTCTGATTCTCCTTCCCTACTTGGGGTGGGAAGTCGAGGTCCTCCACAAATATCCATAGCCCTTGCTCACAACTTTTTGGCTGCACTAGAAAGTTGTTAGAATGTAGCATCTACTACCTCTGCGAATGTGTCGTCTGACCCTATTTCCTCCAGATCATTCAATTGCTCATGGTAGTAACGATCATCGATAGTTACTTCACCCAGCATGTTGTCAATTTCTTCCACTCTTTCTTGCATCCCCAATGTGTTTGAGTACACTTCACATAGCTTTTCTTCCATCTCTAATGCGGATTCTGATTCATCCAAATAAATTTGCATCGACTCTCTAAATTCTTCATCATTTTCTGAATCTGATGTAGAATCTCTCCTCCCATACAGAGGGAAGGGTAAATGCCACCTGTTGGATTAGCTATTAGGTCATCACTAGCAATAGCATAGACTGAGAAATATGTCTGGTGGTCTGGTGAGTAAGATTCTGACTCATCATCATTATAATTGTACCAAGGCCCTTGGTAGTCATCCCAGTCTGGATACTCATCATCCTTTTGAGAATCAGAGTCATCTCTATCCTTCTTATCTTTATTCTTGTCCTCATCGTCATCGTCATCATCCTCCTCTTCACTGATTTTTCCCTCACTTGGTTCTCCATCAGATTCCTCTTGACCATTAAATTCTCTTGTATCCAAACGCTCATAGTATTTAGAGCGTATGGACCGAAAGATTTTCATAGGGTTAGACTTGACATCACTAGCTCGAAGTTAGACCAGATCTGATTCATCATCCTCTATGTCACTCCCTACGTGGATTAGGGAGGTGTGCTCTTTGATCTATTCCCCTATGGCCAATACGGTTACTACTCTGAGAAGATCACCTGTAACCTCTTTAATTACCTCTGAATTTTCTTCTGAAGATATAGTAGACTGAATTAGAGAAGTGGGATCACTCTCCTGATCTTCCCCTAATGCATTCACTAACCCCTATTGATAAATTCATCTTTGGGGAGTCTGGTAGCATAAGCATATCCTTCCAATCGTACTCGTTCCATCCATCCTTCTTTTGGGTTATATACCAAACCTTGAGAATGGGATTGGTATGAGGTTGATAAGGGATATGAAGCGGGATGGTATGAATAATATGTAATGTGAGAGGTAGGATATGAAGATTGGGGATGATAGGATGAGGAGATTCCTTCTCCTTGATGTGGGGGGAAGGTTGATGATATGACAAAGGCTGGTAATATGGTGAAGGCGAGAGGTATGGTAGAGGCTGGTAATATGGTACGGTGGATTCTTCTATTGATGAGGAAGGATGAACAGCGATAGTCCGATCTTCTGATTTCTTTCCTTTGGGGGTCCTTATAACTCTGGCCCTTTGACTCATGAGTTTTTTGTAAGTGCAGGCATTCATATGATTCTTCCGAGCTCTAGGTACAATGAGTTGAGTGGGGTCAATACCTGTGGCTTCTTCATCTAGATTGTTCACATGATGGGGGAGTGGATTAGTGTGACATTGGGAGGTTGCTTCACCTTGACCTCAATGGTTCCGTTGTCTACCAAATCCTGAATTATATGTTGTAAGCCCAAACATCTTTCAGTGTTGTGCTCCTTCTGAGTGTGGTAAGTATAATATTCATGATCTTTATACCAAGCTAGAGGAGGGTTACTGATCACTCTTGAAGCAGTTGTCCCTAATAATCCCTATTTCTTTAACTTCTCATACACTGATGTTATGGGCATTCCCAAATCAGAAAAGTGCCTTCTTGAATGAGGGGCCTTCTGGGTGGGTGCATCAGCTTGTATTATGAATGGCTATGAAGAAGTGGCTGGTGAGCTTGACCACTGAACTGCACTCACCATATTAGTTTTTGGACTCTTTCCTCGTCTGACTCTGGTGTTCTTCCCTGCATCTTGGGAGGATCCTTGATACTAAGCTTCCCTTAGGATTTTATTTTCCACATGTGTGTCGGTGGTTATTAGGGCATCAAAAGTCTATAAATGTTGATAGTAGAGGATATCATAATAGGGCTTTGATAAGTTCTCTATCATTATCTCCACTTGCTCTGCTTCTGAAAGCCAATCTGCCATCTTGGCGGCGTTATCTCTAAACCTCATCAAGGAGGCGGTGAATCCTTCTCTAGGTTGTTGTCTCAATGTCTCAAGCTCCCAACGTTTCACATCCACTTTAGTATTGTATGAGTACTGCCTGGTGAAGGCTTTCACCTCTGTTGTCCAATTCTGAGTTTGGGATGACTCCAACTGTGTGAGCCACCTTAGTGCTGGTCCTGATAGGGTTAGCATGAAGGCTTGCCCTATCTGGTTGTCTGCAAACTGCCACAACTTGGTGATGCTGAGGAAGACTTTGCGATGAGCCTTAGGGTCTCCTGACCCATTAAACCTGTTGATCTGCCACTTGAATTTCTCAGGAATTGTTGCCCCAAAAAAGAAACTCATTTCATCTGAAACTACTGTTTGGCTTTTCGCACTCTTCCCTGCTCAGAACATATTTTTCAACTTTTCCAATTATTCCCTGATTTCCTTTCTCTATCCATTTTTAGAGGATCCATTTGGACATGTGTTGCAAATTCATCTTCCTTATCTTCAATCACTACCCTAGGATGAGGGACCCTGGAATAAGCCACTCGTTAACCATTTGGACGGGTAGGTGAGGATCCTCTTTGACCATTTGGTCTAACTTGCTCTCGTTCTCCTGAGTCAACTCGGGAAGAGTTCCCACAACTCTGGGAGGGTTCTAAAGTGCATGTAATATCTGAGCTATCCCTCTCTTGACTTCAGCCATTTTTGTCTATAAGGTCTTCATGGGATGGACCCATGCTTGTTCGGGTGATTCAGAGTCGTGTGGATCCATACTAATTGGGCAGTAATCACTTAGTAACAGACAATCTCGGAGAGATGATAGAGGTGACACTGGACCTAGGTGAGTCAACCGATTACCCTGACGTCCAAAGGGACCGCGAAGAATACTTGAGCTGTGGAATTGTGCCTGAACCAAAAGTGGTTTATTTTCGGATTCTTAAATTCCCAACCCCTTATTCACACATTCACTAGATTAACAACCAATGATCCATCCAAAGTTAGTCCGCTTAATGATAGGGAGTGGATAGGGTATGACGGCCTCAGTCCACTCAATGTCATAAGCGGGAGATTCATACAAATGGCTTATCGAGAATATTCCCATAAGACATTCCATGTTATAAAGTCATGCTTTCCTTACTCTTTTTCCCACTAGGTATCCTTCCTCCTTATTTTCTTAGGACTTCTTGGGACTTTACATGACTCTGATAGAATTTCCCCTAAGTCACATATTTCGTAAGGAGGAGGAATACCTTCTATCCGAAACCCACTTAGGAAAGCAATTCTTTACAACGGGAATATAATGTAGGAATATTCCCTTTCAAAACCACAAACAAGTTCTATAGTTAGCTTGTGGCGCTCCTAGCTTCTTCATCTATTTTCTACATGATGTTAAGTATACAGTAGATTCAAAAGGACCGATAAAGCTTCCTTGACAGGATCTATATACTCAAGGTACATGATCCTTTTGATATACCCATAGGTATGAGATTAAGGGGGTGACTTTCTTGCCTATTACTCGTGACTATACATGAGGTTAAGTAGCTGGCCACGGGGTGGTGGAACCGTGAGTGATCGTGTGTAAAAGTGTAATACGGGAATACCATTATCCGATCTCAGAATGTCATAAAGTGTACAGACCTCCCCGAGGGTGCTGGTACAATTATGAACATCCTTGCCATTTAATAATACCCAATACCCTTGTACAGGAAGCGAGTATCATTTGCTCTCCATGACATGCGCTGACCTCCCCGAGGTTGTGGGCATGACAGGAGTCCCTTGTCAAATGATTTCACTTCAAGCATGATGCATGATGCTGTTAGCGAATACAAATACAAACATGGCGTTAGCCAAACACTTTTTCAAACAAATGTGGTGAAAAATGTTCTTGCATTTAAAGGTAGCATCTAGTGTCGGAAGCTTGACATTTATCTCCAGTGGAGTCGCCACTGTGAGGGTAGCGGCCGGAGATGATAAGACGTCTCTCTTCCCTTTTTTTTTTTTTTTGGGGGGTGGGGGGGGGAAGGACTTGCATCCCATCCTCTCTCCTCTTTCTCTTTAATGTGAGGGAGGGGCGTGCGTCATGTCTGCTTACCTTACGGGCCCCATACCGTCGTATCTCCACTCGGTGATACGTGGAGGCTTATTTCGTAAGAGTGTGAAATTCGTCATTCAAGATGCCGGTTTGATGATGGTCCAATACGGGGATTGGGATCATATAAATGGGAGTTTGGAGTCGCAACCTAGGGTTATGGGCCTAGGACCCTGGGGTGGGCCCAATTCCTGAGAAAAGGACCCAAAATCTGGTCTAGTCCAGAGATTTAGGGTAAGTGTCAGGATATAGAATTGGGAATGTGTTAGGCACCCAATCTACCCGGCTCGATCGGTCTTTCTACTGGATGCTTAAGAACAAATATTTTTCACAGTTATTACTATTCCACATGCATGGCTAAGTTATCACATATATATACATTGATTAAATTTAAACTACTATAAAACTAAAACAAGGTCTATATAAAGTCTATATGATGACAAGTTGGTTGAGAAATTGTACCTGAACTTAACCCCTGTTTTGGGTCAAGAGAAGTGGGCCCCAGATTGGTACTGGCTCAGACTATCTTTCATGTTCTCTTGGCTCAAGAAAAGATGGTCTTGACCTCCAACTTCTTTTCTTGAGAGATGTTGATTGTGATGGTATTCGGACAAGGTTCCGGCTAGGAATGGCTACTTTTAGATTTGGATTCGGACAGAGCTTCGGCTAGGGAAGGCTGTTTTCGAGCTTAGGATGAGGTGGCACTCCGGTAGAGCTTCCGCTAGGAATGGCTATTTCTGAAAAGATTCTAGGGGCACTCGGACAGAGCTTCCGCTAGGAACTGCTATTTTTGAAAAGAAATAGATTGACCTAAAAATGGATTGAAGACTCCCAAAGCCCCAAAGAACACTTTGAAGATCTGAACAGAACTTTGGATCTTGACAAAGATCTCTTCCTAGACCCCAAGGACCTCAAGGGGGGAGGGATTTCTATTTTTGGTAAAGACCAAGAACACTCAAAGGGGGGAGGCTAAGAATATACTCTTTTTGGAAAATTCCAGATTGAAGATCTTTGAAGTCCCGAAGAACACTTCGAATATCTGAACAAGATCTCGGATCTTGACGAAGTTCGTTCTGAAGACCTGAAGAAAATCAAAAGGGGGAGGGGAGGAGGAGAGAGGGCTTCATTATTATGGAGTGAGATGGGATTTTTTGGTGTGTAAAATCCAAAGGAGTGGGGTAATTATAGGATTTTCGGGCCAATAGGGAGGAGGGAGAATTTTTAACTAATGGACAAAAGAGGGTTTTTGGGCTAAAGTGGGTGAAGAGGGCTTTTATCCAATGGGTAAAAGGGGTTCTTGGATTAAAATGGGTGAAGAGGAATTTTATCCAATGGGTAAAAGGGGCTTTTTGGGAGAGAGAATTCTTAGCCAAAAAGTGGGTTTTTGGTCTCAAGTGGGTGGAGAGGAAATCTCCTCACCCACCAGGCCATCCCAACCATTGACGACGATGCACAAGATTGGGTTGAAGTGCACAGGGTAAGGCCTACATAGGAGGGCAGGTAATGTGTACAAGGTGTGTGGCACATGGCACATGGCACGTGGGCAGTGGCATTGGTTTGTGGCACATGGCACGCGGGAAGTGGTATTGGTGTGCTGCATATGGCACACAAGGTAGCATGCATGTGCAGCATATAGCACGCGGGGCAGCACGCACATGGGCACAGGCAACAGCAAGGGCAAGGGCTAGGCAACAGCAGGCACAGGCACGGGCTACAGCTAGAGGGGGCACTGGTAGCAGACTACGGGCACACGGGCTATAGCTAGTGGGGGTGCTGGCAGAAGCCTACGGCCGCGTGGGCTATAGCCAGCTGGCACGCAGGTAGGGTCGTGCAGGAGCACGGAGGTAGGGTCGTGCAGGAGCATGGGCTACGTCGTACGGGGGTGTAGGCTGAGTCATGCAGTGGTGCGCGTAGCACGCATATGAGCAGGGCTGGCTAGGCAGTAGGTATGGGCTAGCTGGGCAGTAGGCATACGCTAGGCAGCAGCCAACGCGCAGCATGCATCAAGCTCGCACAACACATGCACGATCATGGATTTTTTTGAAGACGATCACGGGAGATCTGACGGTCTAATTTTGACATGTCATATATTGTTAGAATCGTATTTCTGAGCACTATCCATCTGTACGGTCATCTTGACTAGATTCCTTCATATATAAAAATTTCAAAATTGGACCTCTTCTCTCCCACGTAGGGTTTCTAGGGTTTTCAAGTAGGGGATGGATTTGGGGTATTTGGGTAGGTAGGGGTGAATTTTAGGGTATTTGGGTAGGTAGGAGATTTTTCTATGTTTCCAACAGGCTTGCTAGTGTGCGCGGCATATATACGGGAAAATGTGATTTTTTGGGGATGATTACGGGAGATCCGATGGTCTAATTTTAACGTGCCATATATCGTTGGAATCGTATTTCTGAGAACTATCCATATATATGGCCATCTTGACCAGATTCCTTTATATATAGAAAGTCAAAATTAGACCCTCTTCTTTCTTACGCGAGTTTCCAGGGTTTTCAGGTAGTGGAATGTTTTCAGGTTTTCTTAGTCCATTATCTCTATTGATCGAAAGTCAAAAGTCACATCCAAGATCTACATTTCATCATAGCTAGAGGAGGGTGATAAAATTGGGTGTTTACACAAGCATGGGTCCATCCCGTAGAGACTTTGCAGACAGAAATGGCCAGGTCAAGAGAGGAATAGTTAAAATATTGCATGCACTTTAAAATCCTCCTGGGGCTGAACCATCACAAGCTACAGGAGAGTTGGATCTAAATGGACCTGTGGGTCATTGTGGGATTCTTCCCGAGTTGACTCAGGAGAACCGGAGCAAGTCAGGCCAACCAGTCAAAGAGGAGCTTCACCTACCCATCCAAATGGTCAACAAGTGGCCTATTCTAGTGTCCCTCCTCCCAGGGTAGTGATTGAAGATGAGGAGGAGGAGTTCATCGCACTTGTCCGAATGGACCCTCCAGAGACGGAGAAAGAAAGGAAACTCAGGGAGCAATTGGAGAAGTTGGAAAATATGTTCCGAGCAGGGAAGAGTTCAGAAAGCCAAACAGTGCATTCAGATGAAATGAGTTTGTTTTTTGGGGCAAGGATTCCTGAGAAGTTCAAGTGGCAGACTGACAAGTTTGATGGGTCAGATGATCCCAAGGCTCATCTCAAAGTCTTCCTCAGTATCGCCAAGTCATGGTAACTTGTGGACAATCAAATGGGACAAGCCATTATGTTAACCCTATCAGAACCAACACTCAGGTGACTCACACAGTTGGAGTCATCTCAAACCCAGAATTGGACAATAGTGGTGAAAGCCTTCACCAAGCAGAACTCATACAATACCAAAGTGGATGTGAAGTGTCGGGAGCTTGAGAAGTTGAGACAACAGCCCAGAGAAGAATTCACCACCTTCTTAATGAGATATAGGGATAAGGCCACCAAGATGGTAGATGGGTCTTCAGAAGCAGAGCAAGTGGAAATGTTGATTGAGAACTTATCAAAGCCTTATTATAATGTCCTCTACTACCAACATCTATAGATTTTTGATGCCCTAATAGCCATCGGCACACGTGTGGAAAATAGAATTCTGAGAGAGGCCCAGTATTAAGGATCCTCCCAAGATGCAGGCAAGAACACTAGAGTTAGACACGGAAAGGGTTCTGAAACTATTATGGTAGGCGCGATCTAATAGTCAGTCTCACCTATCACTTCTTCACAACAATTTGTGATATAAGGCCCCTTGTCCAAAATGACAGTTTTTTGATTTGGGAATACCCATGACAGTAGTGTATAATGAGCTAAAGAAACAAGGATTTCTAGGGACAGTGGCTCTAAGAGTAATCAGTAACCCTCCTGCAGCTTGGTATAGAGATCATGAGTATTGTGCCTACCATACTCAGAAGGGGCACACCATAGAAAGATGCATAGGTCTCCTATACACAATCTAAGATTTGGTAGATAACGGGACCATTGAAGTTAAGGTTAAGCAACCTCCCAATGACAACACCAATCCACTTCCAGATTACGTGAACAATCTAGATGAAGAAGCCACAGAAAGTGATCCCACTAAACTCATTGTATCCAGAGCTCGGAGGAATCACATGAATGCCTGTAGGAAAATCATGAATCAAAGGGCAAGAGTCATAAAGACTCCCAAAAGGAAAGAGTCATCAGAAGATTGGACTCCCACTATTCATCCTTCCTCATCAACAGAAGAATCCACCGTACCATATTGCCAACCTCTACCATAGCTCCCACCTTCACCCTATTATCAACCTCTACCATATTATCAACCTTCGCCACATTATCAAGGAGAAGGAATTTCCTCATCTTATCACCCCCAATTTTCACATCCTACCTCTCATATTACATCACCTTCATACCATCCCACTTCATATCCCTTATCCCCCTCATACCAATCCCATTCTCAAGGTTTGATGTACAACCCAAAAGAAGGATGGATAGATGGCTACAATTGGAAGGATAAGCTTGCACTACCAGACTCCCCAAAGATGACCTCATCAACAGGATCAGTGAATGCTTTAGGAGAAAGTCAGGAAGGTGATCCCACTTCTCTGATTCAGCCCACTATATCTTTAGAGGATAATCTAAAGATGATTGAAGAAGTCACAGATGACCTCCTCAGAGCAGTGATAACATTGTCAGTGGGAGAACAAATCAAAGAGCATACCTCCCTAATCCACATAGGGAGTGACACAGAGGATGATGACAAGGATGAGAGCAAAGATGAGAAGGATGGAGAGGACTCCGATTCTCAAGTTGATGATGAGTGCCGAGATTGGGATAACTACCAGGGGCCTAGGCACAATAATAATGATGATGAGTCCAGATACTATTCTCCAAGAGATCCGGGAGGATATTCAGTATTTACCATTGATGAAGATGACCCAATGATTGATCCCATAGATGCTATTCAATTGGCACTCACAATTTGCATGGAAGAGGAAGATCCGGCATCAGATTCAGAAGATAGTGAAGGGTATGAGATCACTGTTGAAGGTGAAGCAAATCCTATAGCAGAACACATGGCTTATGTATATAATCAATTGGTTGACATCAAACTCGAGGCTGATGAGATTGATTAAATGTTAGGTGAAGTAGCCATCAGTGAATAATGCTACATCGAGCAGTTGATAATCCTTGAGAAAGCAAGGGGACATGCCATACTTGTAGAAATGTTAGACACAGTAGTTGCACGACTTTCTAATGTAGTCAAGAAGGTACGAGCCAGGGCTGTGGATATTTGTGGAGGACCTCGACCTCCTAACCCAAGCCAGGAAGAAGAATCAAAAGAAGAGGATGATCCTATGGTGGGGATAATTACCATAACAAGCAATGATGATGAAGATTGCTATCCTATAGAGATCATTGTAAAGAAACCTGCCAATGTGATGGAAACTCGAAGTGGAAGAGACTACAAGGGCTCACACCTAGCCGTAGAACAGTCAAGGACTAATGAGGTAGGAACCAGTGGCTTGAAGAAAGAACCAAAGAATCCAATATTAGCTCAGCTCAAGAAGTTCCAGGCTAATATCTCGATTTCGGGATTGTTGATGGCCTCTCCCACACACCGTGAAGCAGTCTTGAAGTCTCTCCCTAATGTGCAAATGCCTATTGAGATAGATCCAGTGCATCTCTCACACATAGTAGGGGCAACATATGTGGTACAATCATTAATGTTCTCAGATTCTAAACTCCCCAAAGGAACCCAGCACAACCGAGCTCTCCGTATCACAGTAGAATATCTTGACAAGGTGGTTCCCTAGGTTCTCATTGACAACAGGTCCGCTTTGAATGTTCTACCCTTGAGATCGGCAAAGAGTATTGGCATCAATTTATAAGAAATGTGGCTGAATACCCAAACCATACAGGCATATGATAATACCAAAAGGAAAATCCTTGGCATCCTCACCCTTGTCATAAAGATTGGCCCAATAAAGTTTGATATTAATGTCCAAGTCATTGATATACTGGCACCTTTCAACATGCTCTTGGGAAGACCTTGGTTGTATCATGCAAAGGCAGTGTCCTCTAGTCTTATCAGAAAATGAAGTTCATTGATGAAGGAAAGGTGATTACAGTAGCCGGAGATCCCAAAGTGGTTAACACCTTAGCCAGTATTGAAAATGGGGAAGAATAAGACTAGGAAGTTAAACTAAGTGGTTTTGAATTAGATGTAACCTGTGCAACCACTGCCAAAGAAGTTCTAAAAGAGAAAATCCTAGCTAACTATGTGGTCATCTGGAGTCCACCAG
The DNA here is from genome assembly GCF_013358625.1 of Macadamia integrifolia. Taxonomy (NCBI): domain Eukaryota; kingdom Viridiplantae; phylum Streptophyta; class Magnoliopsida; order Proteales; family Proteaceae; genus Macadamia; species Macadamia integrifolia. Next base: position 127,988 of record NW_024870570.1, read on the forward strand.
TGAATCAGATGATGAAGAATATGCAATATTTTCCTAGCATAGGACTAGGGAAATATCATCAAGGAGTCCCAAAGCAGCCTATTTTGACAGTAAATAAAGGAAGGAGTGGTCTCAGATACACTCCTCAAACCACCAAAGGGCAGAAGATACTAAGACTGACTAGGAAAATATCTGCCTCTTACTACCCTACTCTTAATGGGAACTTCATAAGGGAAGGAGAAAATTTTTCCTTTTGCAGAAATGTGGATCCATGGTTAGATGAAACCGCCTCAAAGATGCAACCCGGATTTGAAGTATTCTTTCAAGATGAGTTCGACTGGGTAACTCATGAGGTAGAGCAACAGCAAATGCTAGTCAAAGAAAGTGATCAAGACAGTTGCATCATCGAGATAGTAGAAATTGCACTAATTGAGAATAGGTCTTTCTCTAGTAACCTTACAACATTGATTCGGTCAAAAGAGGCACCCAGTCCTCGGGTCCTCCTAAAAGGAGAATGAGAAAAGAAGATAAGACTCGCCTGGAGTTTGTAACTTCCCACCAATTTGAAAAGTTACATTTGCTCCATTTTACAAGAACCAAGAGCCTGAAAGCTACATGAGCTCAAGCCTCATCCTTTCAGAGGAAGAGGTGTATATGCAAAGCAAAGAAGAACACAAAGAATGATGGTTTGCATGTACTATGCCTAAATTAACTCAACGAGAAGGTCCATGAAGGTGGTCAAAGATATGATTGAGGCACTAAGATGGCATCCCTTAATAGGCTCAAGAAGATGGACTTTATAGAAAGAGGATTAAGTAGTCTCCACCAATCTTCACCCCTCAGAAAGTTTGGCTTCCAAGAGCACGAGGTTGATCAGCTAGTATTTGTGAAGAAGCAGGCACCTATCTAGAAGAACCATTGCACCATTGAAGAAATAGAATTAACTTTCTCAGAAGGAGAAGAAGGCCCTTTGCCACTTCTCCTCATCCATCGAACCATTGAACCACTCCTGAATTGACTAGCATTGGAGAAGACTTTGAGTTTCTCATGCTACCTAGTTAACCAACCTGAATACTACTGAAAAAAGCATCAAGTCAGTCATCAAGTCTGTAGTTGAGTCTATTGTTGAATCTGTTGTTTATGATTTCGTATCGGCCTCCCCTCTCGAGAAGAGTGCAGAGTCCATATATGTCGAGTTTGTTACTCTTTCTTTTATGAATGAAATTTTTTATTCTGAGTATGACTTGCCTCCTTTTTCTAATGATGATCTTAATAAATATCAAGAGATCACAAAACAATGCAAACCAAAGAAAGCCCAACCCATCCATGAGGATACCTGGGTTATTAATCTAGGAACCGACCAATGCCTTCGAGAAGCAAAAATTGGTACCACCCTAGACAATGAAGAACCAGAACAGATGATTAGTCTTTTGAAGGAATTCGCCAAAGTCTTTGCTTGGTCATATAAGGATATGCTTGGTATAGACCCCGACATTGTGCAACATCGCTTTTTGACCTACCCTGGGGTATAGCCGGTCAAACAAAAGCTTAGAAGGATGTGTCCAAAATGGAGTGAGAAGATCAAAGAAGAAGTTGTGAAGTAGTGGACTGCAAGATTTCTATAATTGGTAAAGTACCTCCAGTGGTTGGCCAACATAGTACCAGTACCAAAGAAAGATGGCAAGGTATGAATGTTCGTAGACTTCCGAGATCTTAACAAGGTAAGCTCTAAAGATGACTTCCCATTACCTCATATTGATGTATTGGTGGATAACAATGTAGGGCATGCCTTGTTATCATTTATGGATGGATTCTCGGGGTACAACCAAGTGAGCATGCATCCAGAAGATCGTGATAAGATAGCCTTCACCACTCCATGGGGAACATATTGTTACAAGGTGATGCCTTTTGGACTAAAGAAACCAAGGCAACTTATCAAAGAGCGGCTACGGCCATATTGCATGACACAATGAACAAAGATGTGAAAGTTTATGTGCATGACATGATAGTGTAGTTAAAATATTTGCAAGGGTATATTCCCACGCTACGGCAATTCTTTGAAAGGATCAAGAAGTATCAGCTAAAGTTTAATCCTCAGAAGTGTGTATTCCAGGCAACAGAAGGAAAGTTGTTAGGTTTCTTGGTGAGTGAAAGAGGCATTGAAGTTGACCCTATCAAGATCAAGGCAATTTAGGAGATGCCCCCACCTCGGCCTGCGAAGCAAATACGAGGATTTTTGGGTCACATCCAATGTATCAGCAGATTCATAGCTCAGTTGACTATAATCTGTGAACCAATTTTCAAGCTGCTAAAGAAGGATCAGCCCACGGAATGGAATGACCAATGCCAACAAGCTTTTGACAAGATCAAAGGATACCTCACGAGCCCGCCAGTATTGACACCACCGATGGAAGGAGAACCACTTCTATTATACCTATCCATGGGAGAATATTCTATGGGCTCATTGCTAGAAAAAAAGAGACGGAAAAGGGGGCAGAACATGTCGTTTATTACCTCAGCAAGAAGTTCCTAGAATGTGAGATGTGGTACACTTCTTTGAAAAAAAACTTATGCTTCACTGATTTGGGCAATGAAAAGGCTGCGACACTACATGGTAGCTTATTCAGTACGTCTGATCTCTAGGATGGATCCAATCAAGTACCTCTTTGAGAAACCAACCCTAACAAGAAGGATGGCCCAATGGCTACTTTTGCTATCAGAGTTTGACATCAGCTATATCACTCAGAAGTTTATCAAGGGGCAAGCTATAGCTGATCATTTGGCTACCCAGCCCACAGAAGATGGAAGAGCCCTTGAATGATGCCATTTTTGATGAAGAGATCACAGTAATAGAAAAAGAAGACACAGCTAATGAATGACAATTGTTCTTTGATGGAGCAGCTAATCAAAAGGGGTGTGGTGCGAGAATATTGCTTGTCACTGCTGATGGTATTTATTTACCTTCATCATTCTACCTCGACTTCCCCTGTACCAACAATATTGCTGAATATGAAGCTTGTGCATTGGGACTAGAAACCACCCTGACTATTGGAGTGAAAAGGATCAAGGTATATGGACATTCATCCATCGTCATCTGCAAGACGCAAGGAAAGTGGAAGACCAGAGATGAAAAGTTGAAGTTGTACCAAGAACATCTAAAAGAGGTGATTGAACACTATGAGAAGATTTCATTCGAATACTTCCAGAGAGATAACAACAGGTTTGTTGATGCCCTTGCAACCTTGGTATCCATGGTAGAATGCAATCCTATAGCTAGAGTCAGACCCTTCTTGGTAGAACAAAGAAGTAGCCACATTTATCAGAATTCGGTGAACACTCACCGTGGATGCTCACTCTTAGTTTTCTCACATAGTTGATTTCATCATAGAAAGGAAGCATCCGAGTGGAGCAACTGACAGAGAAAAGAAGTTTCTAATGAGATATATCACCCAATTTATTCTCCAGGAGGATTTATTATACAAGAGATCCTATAATGGAATACAGTTATTGTGTGTAGATGAAGAGCAAGCTACAACCATCATGGAGGAAATTCATCAAGGCCTCTATGGACCCCATATGAATGCTAAGATGCTAACTAAGAAGATCCTCAAGCTGGGATACTATTGGAATACAATGGAAGGGGATTGCGTGGACTTTGTCAAGAAATGCCATAAATGTCAGATATTTACCAATATCATACATATCCCACCAACGGAGTTGCATTCACTCAGTTCTCCTTGGCCATTCTCTAATTGGGGCATTGAAATCATTGGGAAGATCAACCCCAAAGCATCCAATGGTCATGAATTCATCTTAGTAGCCATTGATTATTTCACCAAGTGGGTAGAAGCTTAATTTTATGCAGTACTCACATCTGCTAAGGTAGCAAAATTTACCCAAGAAAACATCATTTGCCGATACGGAGAGCCTCAAGAGTTGATATCACATCAGAGATTCCATTTTTGGGGCAAGGCCTATAAGATTTGTATGAAATTTGGTATTAGAAGGCACCACTCTACCACTTACAGGCCATAGACAAATGGGCAGTAGAAGCAACTAACAAGAACATCAAGGTGATCTTACAAAAAATGGTTAAAACACACAAGGATTGGGCAGACAAGTTACCACTTGCTTTGTGGGCATATCTGACCTCTATACCATCTTCAATAGGGGCAACCCCTTTCTCTTTGGTATATGAGGTTGAGGCAATTCTACCTGTGAAAATCCTAGTGCCATCCTTAAGAGTACTCTTGGATAGTCAGCTACTTGAAGGAGAATGGGTGAAGGCTAGACACGATGAGCCCAATGTTCTTGATGAAAGGTGTATGAAGACCATGGATAATCTGAAGAAATATCAACTAAGAATGACAAGGGCCTTCAATAAGAATGTGAATGCCTGTCACATAGAAGAGGATAAACTTGTTCTTCGAGAGCAAAGAGCCCCAATTCATGACCCAAGAGGGAAATTCAGGCCCAACGAGAGTGGCCCATTCACTATCAAAGAGATTCTACCAAGTAAGGCTATAAAACCCATGGACCACAACGGTGAAGAAATACCCGAACTGGTCAACATGGATCAACTCAAGAAATATTATGTCTAAAAGGGGGAATAGCCTGAACTACGTCAGACCTGATTCCTCTCAGGGGATACGTAGCCAACTTGACATGTGCAAGTACGATCTCAACCATCTCAAGGCAATAAATTGGTTCCTAAATTAATAATCATGGTATCATAAAAGATCGTCATAGTTTGTGTCCCCTAAGAATCGCCAATTGGCATGCAAGGCCATTAGGTATCTTTCATTCATCTATGGTCCGTCAAATTCTTATCCAAATTTCTATCCTCTAAAAGTCACCACCCGGCACCAGTTTATCAAGTCTAGTTTATTCCTGATCCTTGATCGGTCAAAAGAAAAAAAAATTAGCTTGATGCAACAGTGGTAAAGGTTTAGTTGTATCAATAGCTAATGAGTAATGTTTTGATAAATCATCACATCTTCTCTTTGCTTGTGATAACTATAGGATAATTCATGGGCTCCTTGGATGAGACATTGAGAAAATGGACCTCGGACAAAAGCATAGTTGCACCAAGACTGCTAGAATCCATGAATATCTCAATGCTCAGCCGGATTGGGTGCATTGAGCTACATCACTATCTACTCCGATAGATGCCTCAGCATTGGGATGTTGATCTTTATGTATTTCGGTTTGGGTTGGTTAAGATCTGTCCAACTCTCAAGGAATTCCGAGTCTATATGTTATCTCCACCTAAGGGCAAGTTGATTCAACAATCTTTGAAGAAAGATCACTCAGAAAAGATTCAAGACTTTTTTGGATGAGAAAAGGAGGAAATGAAGCAATTCATCAGATATGGAAAGATTGACATTATGAAGCAGGCTAGGATCTTCATTCAATACCTACCACTGGGGGGAATACATCAGCAAAGATCACAAGATGCATACCTTTTATGCTTAATTGGTCGCCATGTTCTCCAAACTCTAGGACGTGGTGCACCAACTATCCTAATAGAAGTGATAAAGCAGTTGAAGAAAGGAAGAGATATCATTCTCACAGTCCTTGCAGAGACATTCAAAGGACTTAATGATATGAGCCATAACCACAGGTTTGGACTCGATCATTATCTTGGAAGTCTCACCATTTTCCAACTCTAGCTACTTGATAAGATGAAGCTGAACAGGCCATTGAATGGAGGTCAACTTGGGGCTATTGGTTACCAAGAAAGGAGGGAAGCCTCAGAATTCAAACTCATTGGTGATTGGAAAGAGTACCTACAAGGAAGAACTACAAAGGACATTGCATGGAAATGCCCATGGAGGTCCCAAGAAGATTTTTTGATGAAGACCCTTGGCTACAATTACGTCAGGTTGATAAGATTCACTCACGCATTCTTTTATTTGCCTACATACATCAACTGACAATATGGGCTCGAGGCGATGGACCCAGAGGAGTTAGTGAACTTTTACCCACCCCAAGAGTTGTCTCCCCTCCTTGTTACCTACCTATCCTGTCTATGATAGGAAAGTTGTTTCCCTCCCATGTAATTCACTTTGTAGTAGAATGAGAAAATATTTGGATTTTCATGTTATACCGATTATTCTAATTATGACTTGAGCTGTCGAATTGATTATGCTTAAACATTTCAAACAAAAAAAAAAGGAGATTTTCTTTGTGCCAAAGATAGGTTTTAATTCATAAGATACCAAAATAAAATGATGAACAAACAAGGGGGAGGGAAAAAGAAAAAAAAAAAAGAAGAAAAGAAAATATACATATGTTTATGTTTACAGGAAATACAGGAAAAAATCCCTATGGGTCAAAAGTCGTTATCCAAGCCATGCTCAGGATCATCCTCATAGAAGGCCACAGAACTGGAGGGTCCCAATCCTAAACTCGCCAACCTCTGTGCCTAGTCCTCAACCTACCTTCGCAAATGGGCATTCTCCCGTCAGTAGAAGCTAACTTGTCTCCTCAAGGCCTCGTTCTCCCTTTCCTAGTGGAACACATAGAATGATCAAGAAAAGAAGTAATAAAAGAGGAAAGAGATTAAGAATAGGAGAGTACCCTCTCAACTTAGACCTCGAACAAACCCTGATGCATCCTCCTGAGTTCGGCATAGAGCTTCGGAGACACCTGAGAACAAGCATGTCAGTCAAAAGATTCAAGAATCAGTTAAACGAGCAGTGTTTTGAAACTCACACAGTCATATGGGATAGGAAGCCCAAGGGTGGCATCTCTATCCACTCTACGCTCCAAGAGCTAAGGAATGCTCGGATGTGTCGCATTAGGATAAGACCAGCCCGGGAAACCATTGAAAGGGTTGATGGCCATCCGGAGAGGTCCCCTCACAACAATGGAAGACTCAACCTAAGATGAGGAGGCAGCAACTGCTCATAACCGAGTAGGAGGGAGAGCCACATGTCGTGCCCTCCACTGAAAGAACATCAATAAAAAAAGAGAAGAATGTGAAATATGGAAAAAATGCTCAAGAGAGGAAACATACCAGTGGACCCCTGGGACCAAATGGAGTGCAAACTGTCTCCTCTTCAAGAAAGGCTTCGTAATCTCTGTCCTGATCTAGGAGGGAGTCAACCCATACTCCTTCAACCCATATCTCTATCTTACTCTCGGGAAGGCGCTTCGGGTTAAGTATAGTAGATGGAGGATAACAAGGAGGAGAACGCACCGTAGAATTGGGTTGTAGAATTGGATATCTCGGAATGGTCTCCAATTGACCTACAAGGTTAAGAAGATGTGATTACAGCACAAGGCAAAAGAAAAACTTGACACTGAATATGGCTTACCTCTATAAAATCATCCAGAAGAGAGTGGGGAGTGGTCTCGGGGGGATAGTGTTGGTTCCTCAATACCCAACTGCCTCCCCATCTATTAGCCATTGGGAAGGGCAAACTCAGAGGATCCTCCAACACAGGGGCAAAGATCTCCAAGTGTTCGTAATACCAAGGCTGAATTAAGATATCAAAATAAGGATTTGCAATAAAAAAAAGAAGAGAGAGAAAAATAACAAAAAGAAATACAAAGTTACCTAGAGAATGTAGCCTGCCCCCTTGAGGCCTCGATCTCCATATGCCAGCTGGTCCAAGGTCCGCAAAAGATATACGTAGGTGGCCCCACCCCAATCCCAAGAATTGACCTTATGAATATTCCAAACGAGGGCTATCATATGGATGTCCACTCCACCATGGAGTGGACTAAAAGGATAATGTGCCATAGGAAACAGAAGGAAGGAGCGAGTTACTTGTGCAAGGTTACCCGGGTTCACCCTCAGATCCTTCCTCATCCAACGGGCACTAATCACACCCAAGTGGATATGTGTCTGATCATTTGGAATCTCAATACCTATCAACTCTATAAACTCCCGCACTGATAAAGTCTCGGGGATAGATAAAGGTCTCCCTTCAAAGGTTATGCTACTTATGGCATAGAAGCACAAGGGTGTGATGGTGATCTCACCAGTAGGAAGATTAAAAGAATGGATGCTCGGCCACTATTGCTCCACCAAAGCCCCCGCTAATGGAGAGCTAAATTTCCTGGTCTCCAGCGAGGCCAGGCGACACAGGTAAGTAGAATCCACTTACCCTTATGCCCTATGGGGAAGCATGTCATACCATTCCCGGACTGCATTGGGATAGCCATAGCTAGCCAATGTAGGAGATGTCCCATCACCATACTCCTAAAAAACAATAAATGCAAAAAAATAAATAAATAAATACAAAATGAATATAAATAAATAGAAAAAGTGAACAAAAAAATGAATAATAATGGAAGACTCACCCATTTGCCCCACACCGCATTACAGATGTGGTTTTGGGTCCTGGAGAGTGTCCGCCCAATGTACCAATCCGTGGGACTGTCATCCCCCTGGGATGATGTGCTACATCTCTCTCCATCAGCCAGCTTGATCTCTCCTAGAGTTCTTCTCTTTCTCCTTCCAGCCATATTTGTCAAAAATTATAAGGAACCCCAGAAAGTTTCATGAATTGTAAAGAACCCCAAAAAGTTTCACAATTTACAAAAAGGCTCGGAAAGACTTCAAATTCTCCAAATGGCCCCCTCCTCAAGAACTATGAAGAACTTCAAGGAGAAGATGAATAACTTCAAAGGAAAACTCAAATAAATTTGAGAAAACCCGAAGAAATGCAAAAAACTTCAAATCTTCAAAGAGACTCAAAAACCCGAGCTCACTCGCTCACGAATCCTTCCCATCTCAAGAAACTCAGAATAGTGAGTGAACAGAAGGGGGGACCATTTTAAGTTAAAAATTCATCCTCCAAAAAAAAAAAAGATTCTAATTCCAAGGTGCAATTCAAAAGTTCTTACCACCAAAAAACAAAATTCAAAATAATTTCTTGTGGTGGGTAAAAATTAAAATCACATGGAAAGTGAGATCTACTTGGTAGGTAAAATCACATGAAAGTGGAAGGTGAAATCTTAATTTGTGAGGTAGATGAAAATCATCACACGAAGTTCAAGATTCCAAATCCAAAGCTAAAAATCAAAGTTCAAGATTCCAAATCCAAAGCTAAAAATCAAAGTTCAAGATTCCAAATCAAAAGCTAAAAATCAAAATTCAAGATTCCAAATCAAAATTCAAAGACAAAATTCAAAGATCAAGATTCCAAATCAACGAATCAAAAGTTCAAGAGCTGAAATTCAAAGTTCAAAATTCTAAATCAAGAGTTAAATTTTTAAGAATTAGGGAGCCCCATCTCATTAACCTAGCCCTAGGTGGCCCAATCTCATTGACCCGGCCCCATGTGGCCCAATCTCTTTGACCGGCCCCAGGTGGTCCAATCTCTTTGAATCGGCCCCAAGTGGCCCGATTTCATTGATCAATCCCTAGGACTGGCAGAAGGAAGTCTAGCCTAGGGAGAACATTTTCAAGCACTAACATCTAATCTCTGTAAATGATGGATCAATCCTTAGGACTGGCGAAAGGAATTCCAGCCTAGGGAGAAAATTTTCAAGCACTAATATCTTCTGCAGGGAGGGCTCAAATCTCTACAAATGATAGATCAATCCCTAGGACTGGTGGAAGGAAGTCTAGCCTAGGAAGAACATTTTCAAGCACTAACATCTTTTGCAGAGAGGGCTCAAATCTCTGCTAATGATGGATCAATCCTTAGGACTGTTAGAAGGAAGTCTAGCCTAGGAAGAACATTTTCAAGCACTAACATCTTTTGCAGAGAGGGCTCAAATCTCTGCTAATGATGGATCAAGAATAATTTCAAATACTAACATCTTCTGCAAGGAGGGCTCAAATCTCTGCAGAACAATGGTGCAAAATTTCATAACAGGATTGAAAGGGCTCAAATTTCTTTCCTACAATCGGCAGCCCAGGTAAGTCTTCAACTTTAAAGTAAGTAAGAGATATTACTTATTGCATTTTCAACTCCATCATTGATGAGCAAGATGATGGCAGTGCATGCTCTGGATGACAAAATATGGTAGTTCTTTTCTTTTGCCTTCGGCTGTTGGCACAGGCCTCGGTCAAAGAGGGGCATTCTGTAGACACCCAATTTTGTCATCCTCCCCCGGCTATGATGACATACGGATCTTAGACACGACATTTCACCTCCGATAAACAGAGTTGATAACTGACTAAGGTAACTATTCCCAGAAGCATTCCATACTCACCCAAAATTCCTAAAAAACTAGCACAAGAGAAAAGAAGGGTCCAATCATGATATTTTTTATACAAAAGAATCCAGTCAAAGTGACCACGTAGATGCATAGTACTCAAAATTACGATTCCAACGATATATGGTACGTCAAAATCAGGCCATTGGATCTCTAGCATCACTCCTAGAAATTGCACCTTGAGTGCCTAAACCCTACCAATGCGAGCACCCATGTCTTTCCTTTAGTGCCCAAACCCCACCCATGCGAGCCCCATGTGCACATGGCCAAGCCCCACATGCACACGGCCAAGCCCCACATGCACACAGCCAAGCCCCGCGTGCACCTGACCAAGCCCCGCCTACACTCAGCCAAGACCCGTGTGTACCCAACTAAGCCCCCTCATGTACCTGACCAAGCCCCGCACATACCCGATTGAGTTCCAATACCCATGTCTGAGTTCCCGCACCCATATCAGAGCCCTAGCACCCATATCAGAGCTCTAGTACCCATGCAGGCGCCCCAACACCTATGTTGGAGTTCCAGCACCTTTATAGAAGCTCCCGTACCCCAGCCTAAACCTTTGTCACTCCTGTTGATGATCGAAATCCCTCTTCTAACGATCGTTTTGGAGAAGGAATTCCCCCTTCACCTGCCTACGTACCTTACACTGCCCCACTAGCATACCCTACACTATAGCCTCCCATTGGTCCAAAAAGGAATCTTTTTACATGATTGGTAAAAAAAATTATCTTTCACCCCATTGATTTAAAAAAAATTACTTTTTACTACCATTGGTTAAGAAATTTCCTCTTTTCTCCCTATTAGTCCAAAAAGTCTATAAATTCCCCCTCCCTTAGATTTTACACACCAACACACACCACAACAACCCAATTCTCTTAGTGAGCAACCCATTGTAGAGAAGCTCTGCCCTCTCTCCTCCCCTCCCCCTTTGAGGTTTTCTAAGTCTTTGGAGAGATCTTTATAAGATGCGAAGTGTTCTTCAAGCCTTCGGGACTCTTCAATCCTTAGCCTTTTTAAGTGAGATTTTTAGGAAAAGTTTCCTCCTAGCCCTCCCATAGCCTATCCCAAGCAGAAGCTCTATCCGAGTGCCACCTCAGCCTAGCCCTCCCATAGACTATCCACAGCGGAAGCTCTGTCGAAGTGCCACCTCAACCAAAGCCTAGAAGTAGCTCATCCCTAGCGGAAGCTCTGTCAGAATACCACCTCAGCCTAAGCCCAGGAATAGGCTTCCCTATCCAAAGCTCTGTCAGAATTCAATCCAAAAGTAACCGTTCCTAGCCGGAACTCTACCCGAATATTATCACAGTCAGCATCTCTTGAGAAAGGAAGTTGGAGGTCAAGACCATCTTCCCCTGAGCTGGAAGAATCAACAAGAAAGTTCATACTAGCATCAACTAGGGGTCAATTTCAGGTATAATTTCTCAATAGAATTAGTATAATATAGACTTTATATAGACCTCGTTTTAGTGTATATATTTATTTAAATTCAGTCAATATATATATATATATGTGTGATAACTTAGCCATGCAAGCGGAATAGGAATAATTATAGAAAATGTTCGTTCTTAAGCATCTAGTAGGAAGATCGGTTGAACCAGGTAGATTGGGTGCCTAACACCTTCCCAATTCTACAACCTGACACTTACCCATAACCCTAGATGGCAACTCCAAATCCTTTTGCATGATCTTGATCCTTGTATTGGACCATCATCAAATCCCCGTCTTGAATGATGAACTTTACACTCTTACGAAATAGGCATCCACGTATCTCCGAGTAGTGATATAGTGACGCGAGGCTCGCAGGGTAAGTACACACGACACACCCCTTCCTCATGAAAGAGAAAGAGAGGGGAGATGATAGAATCAATGCAACTCCTTTCCCCCCCCCCAAAAAAAAGGGGAAGAGAGACCTCATTTCCAGCCGCTACCCTCACAGGCTCCCACATGACCGGATAATACATTTTCAAGTATTTCCCATTGGCCGATTTTAATTGGATCTGTCCATTGTGATCTTACAATCTATATGCTCCATCTTTGAGCATCTAGTATATCTCGTATGGTCCTTCCCACAAAGGTGACCATTTCCCATATATGTTCGTCTTAGCTCCAATTGGTAGAATAGCTTTCTATACCAATTATCCTTCTCTCAAGTCTTTAGGCCTAACACGCTTGTCATATGATTTGGCCACCATCCTTTTCTATGCTTGTATATAATTTAAAGCTTTGGCACGTTCCTCTGTTAGGTCTTCCAATTCGGTTAACATAGCTTCACTATATTCAAATGGAGTCAAAGTACGTTGTTGGGCAACTCATAGTGATTTTACAGTTACTTCCATAGGTAGAACTACATCATGACCGAACGTTAAAGAGAAAGGTGTAGTCCCTGTGCCTGATCATTTAGTGGCTTAGTATGCCCAAAGGACTTCAGATAGTAACTCAGCCCAGGAAGAAGGATTGTCAGAAATGAATTTAGCCAAATTTGACTTCAAAACTTTATTACTTACCTCGGCCTGACCGTTGCCTTGAGTATAGTATGGAGTTGAATGGATAATGGAAATCCCATATTCATTGGTGAATTCCAATACCAAATCTCTTGTGAACATAGTCCCATTATCATAGGTTATGGTTTTAGGGATCCCAAACCTATGAATGATACCTTGTTTCAAGAACTTGATCACATCTGTCTAGTTCACAACCTTGAATGGAATAGCTTCGGCCCATTTAGTAAAATAATCTATCATGGCCAGATGAAACTATACCCCTGATTGAAAGGAGTATAAATTTTTCCAATGATATCCATTGCCCATCCTCTAAAAGGCCACGGTCTAATAATTGGGTGTAAATTAGTTATTGGGGCTCATTGGATCGGCCCACGCCTTTGGCATGCTTGACACCCTTTTGCATATTTCAGGCAATCATCCACAATAGTTGGCCAATGATAACCATATCGTCTAATCATCCAAAGCATCTTTGCACCAGCCTGATGTGCTCCATAAATCCCTTCATGGATCTCGACCATAATTTGCATTGATTCATTTACTCCCACACATAGTAGCAATAGGCCGTCTTTAGCCTTCCTATATAATTGACCACCCAAGGCCACATATCTGCGTGATATCTAGTTTTATGGTCAGTCTTGGATCAGGATTCTGCAGAAATTAGAGTAGTGGTGTTCTCCAATCGAGCTTTAATTCTTCCAAGCTATTTACCTCGATCGTTATAGGTTCTACAATTGATGAGAAAAGCATCCTCCTAAAAGATATTACTTGCTCGTGTTGACCTTCACCTAGCTTTGCACCTGAGGCAGCATGAGCCAAACTATTAGCCATGGAGTTTTCTTTCCTTGGAATGAATCTAAGAGATGTATCCTGGAATCTCTTGATCAGGCTTTGGGTTTTTGCCAAGTATCTGGTTAATGATTCACTTTCGCATCGATACTCCTCAGCTATTTTTTTATCACCAATTATGAATCTCCGATCACCTTCACTATGGGCACGTCCATCCCTAAAAGAGTTTCCAGTCCGATTAACAAAGCTTCAGATTCTTCTTGATTGTTGGAATAGGAAAAACGCAATTGGAATCCTAGATGTGTTTCCACATCTTGTGGGGAAATGATCACTACTCCTACTCCAGCTAACCGTTCTATCCTCGATCCATCAAAGAACATTTTCTAGGGTAATAGATCGATTGCATTTTCCTATGATACTTCCATTGGTGGGTGATCTTCCAGGAAATCTGCCAATATGCCCTTCATGGCTTCTGAGGCACGTATTGTAGAGTAAATTTAGTTAGTGACAGAGCCCATTTACCAATTCTTCCTTGCACTATTGGTTTATTGAGCATATATTTAATAACATTTGTTTGGCATAACTCCTCCACAGTCACCGGTATCAGGTAGTACCGTAATTTTGTGCACGAAAAGTATAATGACAAACACAGTTTCGCAATGGTCGTATATCTTATTCTGTCATCATTGAGAGTCCAACTTAAATAGTACATGGCCTGCTCATGATCATGCTCATTGTCTTGTGCCAGAAATCCTATTATGGATTCGGATGCCGTTGAAACATATAGTTTCAATGGAATTCCTCTTCGGGGTGGTGTCAGCATAGGTGGGTTGGTCAGATATCTCTTAATTTCTTCAAATGCATTTTGGTGGATTTTTTCCCATTTAAATTCTTGCTTATTTCTGTGTTTGAGCAATAGAGAGAAAACTCTTACCCTTCCTGCTGAATTTTAGATAAATCATCTAAGGAAATTCACCTGACCTAGGAACTTTTGTAATTCCTTGTTATCACGAGGCTCATGTCTTGTTTTTATCTACCTCTATCCCTTTCTGATGTACCAAAAATCCTAGGAAATTCCCTGCGGACACTCCAAAGGCATATTTTAAAGAGTTAATTTTAAGGTCGTGGGCCTTCATTCAGTCAAAAGTCATTGCTAGATGGTTAAGATGCTCATTCTCATTTTGAGATTTGACCACCACATCATCAACATATACTTCAAGTAAATAGCCAATCATGTCATGAAATGTGGTATTCATGGCCCTCTGATAAATAGCTTCTGTGTTCTTTAGACCGAATGACATTACCAACCATTCATATGTCCCCAATGCCCCTGGGCATCGGAATGCTGTCTTGGGTATATCATCTTCAGCTATGAATATTTAGTTATAACCTGCATGGCCATCCATAAATGATAGTATTTGTTTTTTGGATGCTGAGTCCACTAATGAGTATACCACAGGCATAGGTCATCCTTAGGCATGGCCTTATTCAGTTCTCTAAAGTCGATGCATACCCTAAGTTTTCCATTTTTCTTGATGATTGGAACCACGTTAGACAACCATTCTACATATCTAACGGTTCTTATCAAATCGGCTTTGAGCAACCGCTCAATTTCATCTTTTATTTTTAGGACAACTTCTATCGCCATCCTTGTAGGGATTGTTTAAATGGTTTGTATCTGTCCCTAATAGGTAATTGATGCTCTATGAGCTTATGGTCTAAACCTGGCATTTCAAAGTAATCCCACACGAAGTAATTTTTATTGGCCGTAAGGAGGTTTACAAGTTTTCCTTGAAGTCTGGCAGTAAAAGCCCACTTACAAAGATTGGTCTCTTATCTTCCTCTGATCCTAAATTCACTTCTTGTAGAGGATCCTCCACTTCAGCTAAAGTCTCTTCCATCTTTGGTGGGGTTGGTGGTAGATCCTTTACTATGATACTTAGGCTATATTCTCTCTCAATGGTCATGACTGTTAGCGCATTTGCCAAACGATGCTCCATCTGAGCCACTGCCAATCTTCTAAGTGTGTCTTTGATGGCTCCTTGTTCCATTGTAGACTGCATCAAGTACTGGTCTTGGTCCCTTAATGACGGCATTCTAATAATGCTGGCCGTGCTCCAAATCGGCTGACTGTCACTATGGTCAGTTTGCCATCTTTATTAGGCTCTAAAAATTTAATAGGGGAAACATCCCTATGGTAAAACATCGCATCACCCAAACTAGCATTGACAAGGAACGGCCAATTATCTGCCATAAGCACCTCCACTTGACCTCCTCATTCCAAAACATGAGGAATTGGTGCAAAGAAGAAGGTACACAACTATTGGCATGAATCCAGTCACGTCCCAACAATGCGTTGTAATTAGCCATGGCATCCATGACAAAGAAAGCAATCATGGAACTCCGTCTTCCAATCTTTAATTCAACTGGCAGGATGCCTCTTGGAGAGCTAGCACCTCCAAGGAAATTGGTCACAGCAACATCCACAAGGATGAGATCATTCTCATTCCGTTGAAGTTTAGCTATCATTCATGATGGTAATATGTTAACTGCCGCACCATTATCCACCAACACTCTTGTTTGCAGTGAATATACACCCAAAATTTAGGGAAAAAAAATAAAATCCCAACCTTGGCTAAAGGTAAGGGCCATACCGATCTAGAGCAAAGATAATTTCATTTACACTTGATCTAGGGACCCCCACACTTGAATTTTTAGTACCCCATATCAATTTCAGGCACAAACATATTTCTTAATTCGGAACTCACCTTGTCTCTTCCAAAATATCCTTATCTTAAAGCAAGACCACTTGTGAAGTAATAGGGAACCAAGGACTAAGGCGTTGGACTGTTTTTGACTAAACATGTTACCAAGGCATTGATGACATTTACACATACTTTCCTATTGTGTGGTTTTTTCTTTCTTTTTTTTTTCATAATAAACTCTATCCTACTCCACTACTATTGGCCTGAATGACATGGTGGAGCAAACACCAAACACCCAAGTTACTATGTAGCTTCGCTTTTTGTATATGCCCACATAGACAGTGATGCTAGAGTTCTTTCAAAAGTTTCCTCCCTAAGATTTTCGATCAAGATACCACGCTTCCTAAGGCACAACACCCTGTCTAGTTCTAAGGAAATAAACTCTTACTTTTCATTTATATCATTTTTCACATTTTATTAAAAATTGTGTATTTGTCAATTCATGCCAATCTAAAAGAAGGTCTCAACTTCAAATCAAGAGTACAAGGAACCTATAGACTTACATATGGTCGAACACCGTAAAATAAGGATCTCTTATTTTTCAAAAGAGAGTCCCATCTCAAGACATAGGCTTGTTTCTTTTTTTTCTCAATAGGATTTTTATGTATTCAAGATGGGTACCTTAATCAAAATTATTACTTTCATACATCAAGCAAACAAATGGTATGATCATTAGCCAAAAGCCAAAGTAGGACTTCATCCTTAGCAAGATCGAAAACAAAAAGAAAAAACAAATAAAAACAAAGTAGAAAAACAAAACAAAACAAAACAAAAAAGAAACTGGTTTCCCCTCCCCTACACTTAAGTCATGTAATGTCCTCAATGCATGGAAAAAATTAAAAGCAAAGACAATGCAAGGGGATTATACCTAAAAAAGAGTTAGTCATTTATGTAAAAAGGTTCATGGAGATCCATGACCTCTTCCAGAGCATAAGATGACAACTCAGTGAAGGGCTTCAACTTATGGGTGATCCCAAATTTCTTTATGGGGGCCTCAAATGATCTATTGTGAAATGCTTGCCACTATCAAAAATATAATAAATGATCCCATCATCCATCCACTTTAGAATTTCTTTTTGAATAACTTCCTTCATCACAGGGTTAGCTCTCCCCTGAGGTTTCGTTGAAGGTTTGGACCTCTCAATGAGGTGAGTATGATGTTGAACAATAGAAGGGCTAATTCCTTTGATGTTAGCCATGGTCCAACCTAGGGCTTCCTTATTGTTTTTTAACACTCTAGGTAATTCCTCTTCCTGGTTAGAATTCAAGTTTGAATAAATTATTACTGAAAGAGTCTGGTCAGGCCCTAGGAAAGCATACCTCAAATCAAATGGCAACTCTTTAAGATCTAGCTTAGGGGGCTCTACTATAGAAGGTTTGGGAATGGAATTAGAAGGGGGTCCTAAGGGCTCTATAGGTGGTTGGAAACTCCAAACCTCAGACATAATTCCATCATTAAAACCACCCAATTGTTCCATACACTTGGGAAATTCTGAATCAAAATCAATATCAAAATATGTCTCAATGGAATCTAGAATTTCCTAGAGCATATGAACTTCCTTCTCATGGGAATATGGTTGCTTACCCAACCTAAAGACATCAAAATCCACAGAAGTGTTGCCAAAAGAAAGTTTCATGGTACCGTTCCTACAATTAATTATGGCATTGCTGGTTGCAAGGAACAGTCTACCAATAATTGGGATTTGGTCCCGAATGTTGGCAACTGGTTGGGTGTCTAAAACAATTAAATCAACAGAGAATAAAAATTCCCCAACTTTAAGTAAGACATCCTCAACCATCCCTTTAGGAATCTCAATAGATCTATCTGCTAACCGAAGAGTAGTTCCAGTGGCTTTCAATTCTCCCAATCCTAGATGCTTATATACATGGTAAGGCAAAAGATTTACACTTGCGCTAAGGTCAAGTAAGGCATGTTCAATATAGGTTTTGCCTATGACACAAACTATAGTAGGGCTCCCTGGATCCTTATACTTGGCGGTTATAGGCTGAGTAATTATGGAACTAATGTTGCCTGCTAAGAATGCCTTTTTGGGCACACTAGTGATATGTTTGTGAATACACAACTCTTTCAGGACCTTTGCATCAGTGGGAATCTGGGATACGGCATCCAAAAGAGGGATGTTTACTTCTACCTTTCTGAAAACTTCTAAAATCTTATCCATGGAAGTAGTCTTCTTTTTGTTTACCAACCGATTAGGAAAGGGGACAGGAGGAACATAAGGACTGTTAGGATTTTACTCTTTCTTAGAAGAATCATGTTTGGTTTCCTGAACCAAATCATATTTAGTTGCTTTAGGTTCATCAGATGAACCTGGAATAATAGACACATTTGTGTCCTCAACAAAAGGAGAGTTAACAGGAGTAATGATGGGAAAGATTTAGGGACACTCTGTTGGTACTCTCGGTCACTCCTAAGAGCATAAACAACATTACATTGGTTGGAGGGCTTTTATTGTGGACTCTTTTGAATTGAATTCAACTGATTGATGATTCATATTCACATTCCTGGGATTTGGTTCAAGCTGACTTGGCATCTTCCCTTTCTCCTTTTCATGCAAAGCATTAGCAAGTTGGGAGATTTGTTTCTCTATATTATGTTGGCCTGTCATGAAAGTACTCATCAGAAGTTCCATGCTTTTCTCTAAAGAAGAAAGCCTAGCCAAATCACTACCTCCTCTCATGAATCCTGGAGGTTGATTCACAGGAGGTGGTGGAATAGCAGATTGAGTTGGGATCCTAAAATTTTTTTGTTGATTGGGGGTATGTTCCTTTGATTGGCTTATTGGGGAACATACTGCCCCAGACTCAAGGGTTGAAAATTAGGATCTACTTAATTATTGGCTTGTTGGGGAACAAACTGCCCTTGACTCAATGGTTGAAAATTATGACCTACTTGATTATTGGCTTGATTCCAAGAGAAGTTAGGATGGTTCCTCCATCCTAGATTATAGGTCTAACTATAAGGGTTGTCTTGGGACATTGTTCACATTTTCAATACCAATATTCAAACCGTTCACACGAGAAATATTAGGGCACTCCTCCATCACATGTATGGTAGATTGGCACCAAATACACATAGGCACAAAATGATTTATTTAGTTCAGTTGGGCAAGTCCTTTAACTACTATGGCTTCGAGTTTCTTAATAAGACTCTCAAGTTGAGCCTCTTTGGCCACAACACCTTCTACAAGGTAACCTTATTTGTCCACTCAATTTCTTGAGTAGACTCTCATTCTCTAGTTTTCTCAGCCAATTCAAGCAAAAAGTTCCAAGCATCGTCTTCATCTATAAAAGATGGAAAACCTTTGGAGCACATAGCCTCTACCAATAGCTTGGTCTGATAATCAATACCCTCATAAATGATTTGACAAATTTACCATGTATCAATTCCATGGTGAGGGCATTCCTGAAGGAGGTCCTTAAATCTCTCTATAAATTTGGAGAACGACTCACTAGGCTTCTACCTGAATTGAAGAATGTCACTCCTGAGTTTATTGGTTTTATACAAAGGAAAGAATTTTTTTCAGGAAGACTATAGTAAACCCATCCCATGTGGTAATGGAATTGGTAAGCAGACCGTAGAGCCATTTCTTAGCTTGGTCCTTGAGTGCAAAAGTTATGAACCTTAATTTTACATCATCATCAGTAAACTATTGGACCTTAATCAGAACATAAACCTTCTCAAATTCACTAAGGAATTGGTATGCATCCTCAGAGGGCAGCCCATGGAAGTGAGGCAACATAGTGATGTATTGAGATTTGAGCTTAAAATTATTGCCCTGGGCTTGCGGTAGAACTATGCAGGAAGGTTGGGCTGCTCTAGTAGGATAGAACCTATCTTTTAGAGATTTAGGTGGAGGGTTTGGCTGTTGGTCTTCCATATTGAAAAGGTATTGATGAGAGTATAGTTTTAGGATCATTATATGTTGGATTTCTTCTTTTTAACTGATTCTCAGTATTATGTACCCACCTAACACTTATGCAACAGAAAACTACCCACAACTAGAATATGACAAGGGCAAAAGAATGAATATTTTTTTTTTTTGGTTTTTTTATTTTTTTTAGCTTTTTGAGAGCTTACCCGGCAGTGATCTAAGGTTGCTCAATTCCTAAGGTACTGCTACAGGGCGAAACCTGTCTTTACCATACTTTGAGGCTTTGCGACCTCCACCGATACAACTATTATTGTAAGTTGTTCTTCTTAGGAATTCAATAAATGATGAAAGAAAAAGAAAATAAAGCACTCTGATTTACCAAAAGGAAGCAAAAAATAACACAGAACTATCTCCCTGGCAACGGCGTCAAAAACTCGTTTGAGATTTAAAAGTAACCGCAAGCGTATGGATCAGTGCAGCTAATGGGTTGAACACAAGGAGAGCAGCCACTTTCTTTTTAGCTTCTTTTAGTAATGTGAAAGTGCACATATTAATTATGGTGATCTATTTCTAACTACCGCCCTAAACAATTGCATCTAAAAACGTCCTAACTAACACATCTAGGAATTTAAATACTCCAAACCACGCAGATAAAAAGTAAATAACTGAAAGTAAAAGTGCTGAAATAAAGAATATTGAAAAGTAAATAAAAGTGTAAATAAAGGGGACAAAGTCAGAGACAGGCACACAAGTATGTTTCTCTACTTAGCCCGAGGGATGCATCATAAACATTATAAGCTTCCCTACTTGACTAGAGAGTTACTCTTACAAGGATTGCTCTACTTAGCTTTAGGGGAAGTGATGCAATATAAATAACGAAAGTAAAATGATGGTTCCATGGCTAGAGAGTGGCAAAGCCAACACATGTATCTAGCCAATGACCTTGGGGAAAAGGGAAAGCATCAAATTAAAAACTAAAATTTAAATCCTAAATTAATAATGAATGGGTAGCAAAAAGAGGGAATGAGAGGGGGTGAGAAGACTACTGTAGAAGCCTACTTACCTAAACTTCCATACTTCAATCCTTAATTTAAAATAACTTGATTGATTTGAAGTACTACTAGCCCTAAAAAATAGATCTAAACTAAATCAAATCTTAAATTGCTAGGACTAGAGAAGACAAATCTATAAGAGAAAAACTGAACTTGAAAGACATGCTTCATAGCTTGTTCTTGGCACCTAGAACTAAGCCTAGAACTAGAAATTAAAATTATTACACCTTAGCATAAGTTGAATAATAAAATAAAAGGTTTGCATTAATCAAAATAAAAGACTTGCATTAATAAAAATAAAAAAAATAAAAAAAGATTACAAAAGTGCTTGCATAAAAAACTAAGACAACGAACTAAAGAGAAAAAGAGAGCACAACTAAAAACCTAGAAGAAGAGAGGAAGAGAGGTACCCTAAAAGAGAAGTGTGCCCTCCCCTTGTGTTGATTCTATTATATAGAAAATGGGGGGAGTACAACGATTTTTGGTTTCCTAGTTTAGGGGATTTTTTGAGATTCTTGTTGATGAGGTGGAAATTAGGAGAGAAGAGAGAAAAAAGAGAAAATATAGGAGAGAATGAGAAGGACGACCAAGTGTAGGCCCTCTTGGATCGAATTTTTGTGGTGGAGGAGAGAGATCAGAGAAAATAGGAAAGAAAGTAGGGGACAGAGAAGCTTGGACTATTTTTCCTTTTTTTTTCTTTCATATTTTTCTCCCTTTTTTCTATTTTTTTTCTTTTATTTCCTTCTTTTTCTCTCTCTTCAAACTTGCACACAAAGCTCTCCCTTGGCCGACCTCCTTGCTTTAAGTGATGAGTAGGAGAGAAAATCTTCTAAAAGAAATCTCCAAAAAATGGCAGCCAAGAGGTTCGAACTTGAGACCTACTGGTGAGCAAGGGATTTTTGCACACCACAACTCACCAACTACGCTAGGTAGTTGTTGTTACCAAAAAAGAATCTTCAATCACTCAAGGGGGATCCATCGATCCTTGTTGGTGTTTGAAATATTTCTTGAACACCTGGGACAACTGCAAATGAGCTAATTTTGCATCTCGGTTCAGTTCTGATCCATTATTCTTTTTTTTTGCCCAAAAAGAATAATCACTTGTACGGGTGACCAAACGGATATATACTTTTAATGCAACACGTCCATCTTACTCAAATTTTTATTTTCTTCACAACTTTAAAAAGAACAGGACATCTTTACGTGTAAAATTAGAGATATGGCACCTGATATTCCTTAATACCTTTAAAATACCAAACCTGCAAAAAGAGAGTAAAACCCAAGGTGGCTCCATTCTAAATATATAAAAATACAAACTTTACTACCTAAGATTTCACACATAAATGTGTTCATCAACTCTTTATACCGGCTTTCCATCCATATTTATAGTGACATAGAGTGGTTTCAAATGTTGGGTCATTTCTTTAGTTAGCCGATCAAATGAAGCCATGGCCATTTCTTGTGATGGTTCTAGGGGTGGACATTTTTTGTTCTATTCTCTTTTTGAACCAAATTCTAATTTATCCGTAAGTTTAGTCACTATATCCACTCTAAGAATTCCTAAAAGTTGGTCTTCACCATCGGAGTCAAGCTCCTCAATGTGGACTGAATCGTTCTGGAACACTTTCGGCAATATATACACTATATTAATGGGTAGTACTTGTACTTCTACTTATCCGAACATCATATTAAAAAATTCCCCAAAGTTCCCGCTGTTATCCGTCTTGAGATCAGATACCTCAGGATCAACTTCTAAACTAACCACTTGTTTTGCTTTTGGGTCAAGACCCTCATTTTTCCCCTGAGTATCTGAGCACTCCTTCTACCTGGTTACCGCTTCAGGTGACTTAGGTTGGGCTTCCATTTCTTTTTCAGTCCACTATATTGTAATGACCAATGCTAACACACCCTTTTTCTTCTCCCTTTGCTCCTTATAAGGTTGGGCATGTGATCGTAATGACCCCTCTTTGGATGGCTGGTTGTTGCCTTTGCCACCTTCTTCTTTGGGTCCTGGTCAGCTCCTGGCCTTCATCAAAAGGGATTTTGGGGTGGCTAACTGTCCTCCATTGGCAAGTGTGTTTCATTTTTTGCCATACCATCCTCAAATATTGACTTCTTGATTGTTCTCTATTTCCTATCTTGTAAGTATATAGGCGGTTTTGAAGGGGTCCCTTATGTGGGGAGTACAAGACGTGCTCCCTGATAGGGATCCTCTCTTGCTCCTATCTCCTAGGTGGGAGACGTCTCATGCTATCTTTTACTGACCTTCTTTCCTCCACTTGCCTTTGATAAGGCCAACACTCAAATTCTGAGTTTTTCCCAAAATCTAGTCTCCTTTCTACAACTGGCTTTGGTTGAACTTTCTTTGGGCTATGACGTGTTTCCTTAGCCATGGCAATGATATGAGCCTTATGACTATCGTCTGATTGTTTTCCCCTGGTGACTGGTGCAGGACCTCGAGGGTCTCTAGTCTGCCCTTGAGTTGAACGATTAGTCTCATCGATCAAACGCTTACAATGGTGACAAACACTCCAATGGAATTTTTCCTCTAACTGAGAATCTGAGCTTCCAGACCCTTCTTCTTGCTTGTGGGCTTGCAGGTCTTTTCATTCTTTCAACAGAACTAGCGGTCCATTTGGTCGTCTTCCATGTTCAGATGCATTCTTCTTGCTCTGGCCATCCCTCAAATCTACTTTCAGCCTCAGTCCTGTTATTGGAGGTCGTAACTCCATGACATCTCCTGACTTGGCTAAAGCTAAATGGGATATAAGTGGTCTCAGATTTGATCTTTCTCTTCTTGGGATGGCTTGTGGCAGTGACAGTAGGCCAGAAAGTTCCGTATTGACTATATTGATCGTAGGAAATGGATCTTCGTCAACCACCATCATGCACTTTTCTTTCTCTGAAAATTTCAACCGGCCATCATTTATAGCCTTTTGTATGGAATTTCGTAAGACAACACAATCATTCGTAAAATGCGAATCTATATTATGTCATTTGCAATACTTCCTATCTTTGAGGTTAGCAACTAGGGGTATTTGGTGCCCCTCTTGGAGGCTGACGACACACCGGTGCTTGGCCACTTTGAACCTATTGACAAATTGCCTGACAGACTCACCATTCTCTTGGTACATCTTTGTAAGGTCGGTTACTGATACTGTAGGCTCATTCCTATAGAATTGGAGATGAAATTTATCTTCCATCTCTCCCCAATTCTGTATAGAGTTGACTAGCAGATTACAATACCATGAGAAGGCTGCCCTGGTCAATGAGTTAGGGAATAGCCTTAACTTTATAGGGTCACCTGCCCCTACGGTCCCACACTGGACAGTGAAACATGCTATGTGTTCTACCGTAGACATGTTATCTTCCCTAGAAAACTTGGAGAATTTCGGTATCTTCAGATTTCTTCCTATGTCAATCATATCCAAATATTATGGGTATGTTTTTCTGTAAACAAACCTGATAACTGGTCAGAAAGGGGGATTAATTTGGTCTTGAATCACCCTGACCAATTCTTCCCAGTCAACCATCATATGGTTGGCCTGAGCCATAAATGGCTCTAGAATAGCAAAGGTTGGATTCCTTTAATAGTGTTTAGCATGTCAAACATGTTGTTCTCTTACCACCCTACCCCTTGATGGTTAGGTATGTTCTGGCAAGAGGTAGCTGGTCTATCCCCATTCCTATAGCCATAATAGCCTTAATTATTGGTCTAGTAGGGATAACCACCCATGGGCACAGTGTTTGGCCCTGTCGCCACTGAGGTAGCAGGTGTATACCATAAACCATTCATACGAACATTGTTGCTCCAGGAGTGGTCGTATTAGCCGGTGCATACCATAAACCTTGCTGATATACAGGGTTATTGTACGTTACCTATGGTCGTTGGCTAGTTCCAACCTTCCCTATGGTCGTTGGTCATTGACGAGATGTCCCATCGGGCATGCCAAAAAGATGTTGGCACGAAAATTCCTCCCTTAACTACAATTAGTTGATCGTATTGGTGTGTGTGCAGGCATGCCAGAATCCTTCTTGAATGGATTCAAAATCAAATCTGACTTTGACCAAATGATCTAGGTCCTACTCTTTCCCTAATAGCTCTAGGGACTTTTTTATGACTCAAAATCTCTGAAGGATGAGAGAATAAATCGCATTAATCCTCTCAAAAGGAGTTTTTGAAATATAAAACACGAAATCCTAACGTATAGACTTTGTGGATTAAAAATTCATAAAGAAGTGAACAAACAAGTTCTACTCCATCTCTAATTCCAAATACAGGAATGAAAAATATGAAATTGAAATAAAAAGTTGCATTGTTGGCTTCGTTTGAATGTGTTGATTCTCCTTATATTGGGCGCTTTTTCTCTTTATATGCCTTGGATCCATTAACTGTTCCATTGCCCAAGTTATTTGCCCACTTTGCCCATAAAGTGGTTCTTCCACTGTATTGTTGCCACCTGTCGCACTAACTTTGCCTTATACAGGCATATCTTAACCGCTCTGGCCAATCGGTATCATCTTTTACGTGGGTAAAAAACTGATACAGTCAGCCCACATTTTCTTCCAAATACCCAAAACCGCCCCTACCACATCACTAGGGCGTATTTTGAATTTTGGGCGCCAATAGTATGAACAACCCTCTTCCTTATATACACAACTTGTTTCATCCTCTCATTGGACAAGTCATAAGACATCCTTAACACTAGAATCCACTATTAAACAAGAGCACGTTAGTACCCAAAAAAATTCAAAAATTGAAGATGAAGGACTCATCAAAAGAGGGAAAAACATCTAGTGAAGTTAGGAGGTTAGGAGAATGTCAGAAATGAGGCATCAAGAACATGGGAGACCTTAGGTAAGATGAGAAGGAAGCCACGCCCTCCAAAGATGATTGCATTAATTTATGTAACCTAGTGCATTTATACAAACATCAATGGCCCAAATCTCCCAGTCTGTACAAGCTTCAACGGCCAAGATCTTCCCGAAACATCCTGTGTTGGATATATATTTCCATCAAAAAAAATTTATCAATAAGAATGTTTAATTTCATTTATGTATAACGTTTATTTTTTCGGCTTGGAAGTTGTTCCATGGGTTTTCACCCAAATTGTTCTTGGTCAGGGACAAGATCGGACATCCTGCTCATATGTCGTTACATTGTATGTTACCAGGGATGTGATTCTAGTACATAAATGTGAGTACATATATTGTATGTGTATAGAGAAGAATCTGGTAAAAATCTCATATGTATTACTATCAGTTGTGTGAGGATGAGATTTGTACTCGTCGTTTGACCCTTGACCTGAGAGTCCCTATTTGTCGCAATGTTAAATTCAATGTTTCGGTAAACCAATGGTTGACTTCCAATAGAATATATATCGGTACATTAGACACGTGGTCTCACTTGTTAATGAGAGAGATCGTCAATATAGGATCCACTGCCCTTAATTAGGAAATATCGAGAAGAGAGAGTATATGAGCTTGATTTGACAAAATTCTGCTACTAGTATCAATTTTATAAATTATTTAAAATTTTATTTTTTAATATAAAAATAACATTATATTTATGAAATTTTATTTGAAATATTTTTTTGGATGTCGTATCATGTTCACAGAATCTCTAAAACAAACATGTACAATAAGTTAGGGTTAGGCAGTATTAAATTGCATACCTTAGCATTATGGGATACTGAAAAATTGGAAGGTCTTATATTCAAATTAAAGAGATAATATTGCATGAAAATATATTTGAAAATATTAAATTTTTAATTATATTTTTATTTATGGCAGTGACTATAATATAATTTGATAATATTATCACCCATAATCAGAAAGATATCAATCACTTTTACATTCTATCACTTTTCACTTTAGAAGCAAAGTNACCATCCTCAAATATTGACTTCTTGATTGTTCTCTATTTCCTATCTTGTAAGTATATAGGCGGTTTTGAAGGGGTCCCTTATATGGGGAGTGCAAGAGGTGCTCCCTGACTGGGATCCTCTCTTGCTCCTATCTCCTAGGTGGGAGACATCTCATGCTATCTTTTACTGACCTTCTTTCCTCCACTTGCCTTTGATAAGGCCAACACTCAAATTCTGAGTTTTTCCCAAAATCCAGTCTCCTTTCTGCAACTGGCTTTGGTTGAACTTTCTTTGGGCTATGACGTGTTTCCTTAGCCATGGTAACAATATGAGCCTTATGACTATCGTTTGATTGTTTTCCCCTGGTGACTGGTGCAGGACCTCGAGGGTCTCTAGTCTGCCCCTGAGTTGAACGATTACTCTCATCGATCAAACGCTTACAATGGTGACAAACACTCCAATGGAATTTTTCCTCTAACTGAGAATCTGAGCTTCCAGACCCTTCTTGCTTGTGGGCTTGCAGGTCTTTTAAGTCTTTCAACAGAACTAGCGGTCCATTTGGTTGTCTTTCATGTTCAGATGCATTCTTCTTGCTTTGGCCATCCCTCAAATCTACTTTTGGCCTTAGTCCTGTTCTTAGAGGCCGTAACTCCATGACATCTCCTAACTTGGCTAAAGCTAAATGGGATATAAGTGGTCTCAGATTTGATCTTTCTCTTCTTGGGATGGCTTGTGGCAGTGACAGTAGGCCAGAAAGTTCCGTATTGACTATATTGATTGCAGGAAATGGATCTTCGTCAACCACCATCATGCACTTTTCTTTCTTTGAAAATTTCAACCGGCCATCATTTATAGCCTTTTGTATGGAATTTCGTTAGACAACACAATCATTAGTAAAATGCGAATCTATATTATGTCATTTGCAATTCTTCCTATCTTTGAGGTCAGCAACTAGGGGTATTTGGTGCCCCTCGGGCAATCTGATTTGTTTGTCCCTTAACAACGGGTCAAAGATTATTTCAGCCTTAGACATGTGAAACAAATATTTACATTTGAATAATAATTTTTAGGCTGGAAATTTCTTTATGCAGTTGTTCTATAATAAGGTTTGGTTTAAAACTTGCACATGTAGGGTTTGCCTTCCATAATTTCGGCTAGGTCGATTTCACAGTCAATAGTATTGTCTAGTTTCTGCTGGTCGGAACCCACGAGGGCCAAGTTATAGGTCGCTCCTTTATACGTATTCATAGTGGAGACATGCCTCTGCTCTTCCTCTTTCAAAATCCGCTCATAGCAGGTGGCCTATGCCACTAGCTGGCTAAGGTCTATAAACTCTTGGCCAGCAAACCTCTTCCTTAATTCCAAAGACAAACCACTATTGGCCATCTTTGTAAATTCCCCCTCTTGGAGGCTGACGAAACACCAGTGCTTGGCCACTTTGAACCTATTGATAAATTGCCTGACAGACTCACCATTCTCTTGGAACATCTTTGTAAGGTCGGTTACTGATACTGTAGGCTCAGTCCTATAGAATTGGAGATGAAATTTATCTTCCATCTTTCCCCAATTTTGTATAGAGTTGACTAGCAGATTACAATACCATGAGAAGGCTGCCCCGGTCAATAAGTTAGTTAGGGAATAGCCTTAACTTTATAAGGTCACCTGCCCCTACGGTCCCACACTGGACAGTGAAACATGCTATGTGTTCTACCATAGACATGTTGTCTTCCCTAGAAAACTTGGAGAATTTTGGTATCTTCAAATTTCTTCCTATGTCAATTATATCCAAATATTATGGGTATGTTTTTCTGTAAACAAACCTCATAACTGGTCAGAAAGGGGGATTAATTTGGTCTTGAATCACCCTGACCAATTCTTCCCAATCAACCATCATATGGTTGGCCTGAGCCATAAATGGCTCTAGAATAGTAAAGGCTGGATTCCTTTAATAGTGTTTAGCATGTCAAACATGTTGTTCTCTTACCACCCTGCCCCTTGATGGTCAGGTATGTTCTGGCAAGAGGTAGCTGGTCTATCCCCATTCCTACAGCCATAATAGCCTTGATTATTGGTCTGGTAAGGATAACCACCCATGGGCATAGTGTTTGGCCCTGACGCCACTGAGGTAGCAGGTGTATACCATAAACCGTTCATACGAACACTTGTTGCTCCAGGAGTGATCGTATTAGCCGGTGCATACCATAAACCTTACTGATATACAGGGTTATTGTACGTTACCTATGGTCGTTGGCTAGTTCCAACCTTCCCTATGGTCGTTGGTCATTGACGAGATGTCCCATCGAGCATGCCAAAAAGATGTTGGCACGAAAATTCCTCCCTTAACTACGATTAGTTGATCGTATTGGTGTGTGTGCAGGCATGCCATAATCCTTCTTGATCGGATTCAAAATCAAATCTGACTTTGACTAAATGATCTAGGTCCTACTCTTTCCCTAATAGCTCTAGGGACTTTTTTATGACTCAAAATCTCTGAAGGATGAGAGAATAAATCGCATTAATCCTCTCAAAAGGAGTTTTTGAAATATAAAACACGAAATCCTAACGTATAGACTTTGTGGATTAAAAATTCACAAAGAAGTGAACAAACAAGTTCTACTCCATCTCTAATTCTAAATACAAGAATGAAAAATACGAAATTGAAATAAAGAGTTGCATTGTTGGTTTTGTTTGAATGTGTTGATTCTCCTTATATTGGGCAGCTTTTTCTCTTTATATACCTTGGATCCATTAACTGTTCCACTGCCCATGTTATTTGCTCACTTTGCCCATAAAGTGGTTCTTCCACTGTATTGTCGCCACCTATCCCACTAACTTTGCCTTATGCAGGCATATCTTAACCGTTCTAGCGAATCGGTATCATCTTTTACGTGGGTGAAAAACTGATACGGTCAGCCCATGTTTTCTTCCAAATACCCAAAACCACCCCTGCCACATCACTAGGGCGTATTTTGAATTTTGGGCACCAATAGTATGAACAACCCTCTTCCTTATATACACAACTTGTTTCATCCTCTCGTTGGACAAGTCATAAGACATCCTTAACACTAGAATCCACTATTAAACAAGAGCACATTAGTACCCAAAAAAAATCAAAAATTGAAGATGAAGGACTCATCAGAAGAGGGAAAAACATCTAGTGAAGTTAGAAGGTTAGGAGAATGTCAGAAATGAGGCATCAAGAACATGGGAGACCTTAGGTAAGATGAGAAGGAAGCCACGCCCTCCAAAGATGATTGCATTAATTTATGTAACCTAGTGCATTTATACAAACATCAATGGCCCAAATCTCCCAGTCTGTACAAGCTTCAACGGCCAAGATCTTCCCGAAACATCCTGTGTTGGATATATATTTCCATTAAGCACAATTTTATCAATAAGAATGTTTAATTTCATTTATGTATAACATTTATTTGTTCGGCTTGGAAGTTGTTCCATGGGTTTTCACCCAAATTGTTCTTGGCCAGGGACAAGATCGGACATCCTGCTCATATGTCGTTACATTGTATGTTACTAGGGATGTGATTCTAGTACATAAATGTGAGTACACATATTGTATGTGTATAGAGAAGAATATGGTAAAAATCTCATATGTATTACTGTCAGTTGTGTGAGGATGAGATTTGTACTCGTCGTTTGACCCTTGACCTGAGAGATCCTATTTGTCGCAATGTTAAATTCAGTGTTTTGGTAAACCAATGGTTGACTTCCAATGGAATATATATCAATACATTAGACACGTGGTCTCACTTGTTAATGAGAGAGATCGTCAATATAGGATCCACTGCCCTTAATTAGGAAATATCGAGAAGAGAGAGTATATGAGCTTGATTTGACAAAATTCTGCTACCAGTATCAATTTTATAAATTATTTAAAAAGCTATTTTTTAATATAAAAATAATATTATATTTATGAAATTTTATTTGAAATATTTCTTTGGATGTCGTATCATGTTCACAGAATCTCTAAAACAAACATGTACAATAAGTTAAGGTTAGGCAGTATTAAATTGCATACCTTAGCATTATGGGATACTGAAAAATTGGAAGGTCTTATATTCAAATTAAAGAGATAATATTGCATGAAAATATAATTGAAAATATTATATTTTTAATTATATTTTTATTTATGGCAGTGACTAAAATATAATTTGATTATATTATCACCCATAATCAGAAAGATATCAATCACTTTTACATTCTATCACTTTTCACTTTAGAAGCAAAGTAGTTGTTCAATTTTGGAAATTGTTCTCTACCACTAAGATTTGGCTTTCTCTGTTTAGGAAAAAAATATTTTCCCAATAGAGGAAATCCTAAAAGAGGTTTATTATAAAAGGGACAAAAGAGAGAGTAGCCACATGTTTTTAAAAGCTCTTCTCCCCTCTCCTACATTTTGTCTCTCTCCCTTCTCTCGTTTGTGAGTTTGAGTGTGTGTGAAGGAGAAAAATAGGGTTCATGAAACCTAGACTTTAATGGTGGATTATTCTTCTCTAATTGAACGTGGATTATAGTTCAAAGTGTTGAAAGGATTTGATCCCAACGGTTGCTCAAGTATGAAAGAACTATTATCTGGAGGAGGAACTTCGGTTGCAGTTCTAAGGTAAACTATTTCGTTTACAAGTAATTAATTTTTGTACAGTGATTTCGAACTCAAGAGATCTCAATTAGATCACTTCCGTTGTGCGATTGCGTTTCTTCCAACATAATGCAGCCTGTAGCTTGAGACATTTTCTTCTCAAATTATATCTATAGTTCCTAGGCAGAAACCCAACAGTTGTCATGACAGTATGACAACTCCTTTTTTGAAATCAAGAATGACCACTCAACCCTCTAGAAGGTGCCACATGTCATTTCTAAGATTTTCAATTGAAGAGGGGCACCATTTATCTCTTATAGACACCATATGATTCCAAAGACCACGTGCCTATGAGGCATCCATTTAAGGCATATCTTTGATAATAGGAAAATATTTAAAGAAAGTTTGAAGTCTTTTTCAAGCTTAACAGAAGGCAGAGAATACTAATATCCATCTTGTATTTCATCAGATGGGAAAGATATAGGATAAGATATCTCGATGGGAAGCGCCAAACTACGCAGATCGAGGTGGCCATACGCGTCGAAACACCGAGTATTGACCAGAATAACTTCTACCGAGCATGTTGTGAGCTGAGCTAACACTGAACCTCAAAGAAAGAGGATGAACATTTCACTCTCTTAGCTCTATTCAGACCTCAAGGAGTGGGGGACATATGATGTGCATAAAATCAGCCTGTCTATCAACAAGTGACATGCAGTAAGAAATCAAACCCAAACCTTTATTGGTCTGAAAGTGCTTCATAAGCATTAAGAAGTTTAACTCCACGATCAGCAATGAGGGACTCTCGATAACTCCCCATAATCTTCCATGAAGGCAATTATAGAATAGAGATTCTTAATGACAATGTTAACAAGAGAGTGGATCACCCCATTAACGGCTCCAAGGTCTAGCGTCTCCACTCAATAAATAGGTGAATAGTACCCAAGAAACTCAAGTCAACACTTCACACTCTAAGCCTATTGCTCTTTCATTTCTAAACTCATACTACTATTTCCCCATAATTCTGACTTAGGCATAAAAGGATCCCCCACCGGAGTCCCTTTCGGTCACTTCCATTGGTTTGTCTTTTGACTCTGTGTGCAAACAATCTCATGTTAATTTTCACGGCAATAGGTACAATTGTAACTTCTCATGCATTAGGATACAATGTTGATGGTCCATCAATGGCTCCATGGGGCAATGCATGTAGATGTACATGAGAGAGAGAGGGAGAGAAATTTATTAGATTTATGGGTTTAATTAATTATTCAAGTTGATTAAATGGATGAGAGTCAAGTTATATGAACCGGTTCGGTCTACTCTCAAGTTTAAGGATATACTAGCCAACCCATTATGGTTTAGGATTTTGAATGCAGGACAATATTATACTAGGTTTTAGATCCCTACAACCATCATTCATTCTTTCTCACTTTACCACTAAAGTGAGAGAACTCAAAGAGGTTTGAGGTGTTGTAGAAGATCAAAAACAAAGAAAATAAAATTGTATAGAGATGCATCGATTTTCTTCAACATACTAGGTGCAAGGTACAAATCGATCATTTATATTTTAATTTGATCATTTATGTCTTAATTCGACTTTGTGTTCTAGTTGTCTGTATGGGAACCTAATAAGGTCTATTGCGAAACCCTAAACAACCAAGTGGTATCAGATTAACTCATATAGATCTAGAAATGATTTATATAATATATTTTTAATCTAAAATTATCACGCCCCGTTCACATAGAATCGGACCGGTGATCGGGTAACCTAAGGATCTCCAGGATCATCTGATGTAGTAAACCAAAACACAACATGCAACATAAGATATGAGAATATAATTAGAAAAATTCAATGGAAGACTTATCACATATATCTGTAAATTCCCCACTACTCTTGATACATAAATTGTTATACATAGTATATATATATACATGTGGGCCCATAGGCATGATAATTAAAAAAGAAAATAACAATTTAAATATCAAGAATACAAAAGGGAAAAATAGAAAAAGAACCAAAAAGGGTGATGATGGGTAATCACTGTTGTTGCCCTGTAACACAGCCCTCACACCTACACCCAACACCATGCCTGAAACCTTTCAGAACCCACCAGTCCTCTACTGGAAGCATGACGGTGGGCCCTGGCTCTTGCTCCCTAGTAGGGAAACCTGTAAAATCATCTAAAAAGGGGTATATACAAGGGGTGAGCTCATTAGCTCAGTAAATGGAAAGAAAACACAAGCAAGCAGCCACATTTCAAACCATTCTATGTGCATGCAATTCATTTTAGGCCTAATCGCCTAAGCAACAATGTTAAGTCATAGGTTACGTGCTACTCACGACCACAGTGCGTGTATGCCCCAGGTAGAAGATGAGTTCTCCATCCCGTGATACACCCATAGGGTTGTCGAAGAGGGCCGACCGTGAGTACTTGAAAAAATAAATCGTGGCTGTACCACAGCATAAAAGTAAATCATGGCTGAACCATAGCAGAAAATAAATGCAGTAAGCTCGGCCCTCTGAATATATCACCAAAGTTTTTAACTGTCTTAATGATCATCTAGGTGTAATTCTAACTACCATGGCGATCCGCGACCGATATTTTCCCCCAGTGATAACCCAACACCTAAACCCCTGTTGGGAAGGATCGTAGCACGAGGGAATGTCAACCTAAACCAATGCATCTATATAAGATAGTATGACTACATAGTGCATCCGTGTCCCATTCCATGCACACGAATGCATTCGTTTTCAAGCCGACTACAAGGTCTAATATAGAAATGCATCACATATCCAACAATTTATCACCATCCAATATTTGAAATAATCCATGCTCATAATTCAAAGTAAGTAACAAGTATTTAAAATATCAACGTCCCTTTTCCACTTACCTATTCACGTACAAGACGTGCACACTCGATACGAGTGAGATCCAACATGTGAAGATGAGGGTCACAAAAACCTAATATAGAAAGGAAGCTTAGAATACATTCATTTCGGGACCATAAAACAATGAAAGACATGGTCACAATGCATTTAATAACGTAAAGGAGACTGTCGATGAAGTTTGAGCTCGAACGGAGCTCATTGGACCATAGGTGGGTCATACAGGTAGGTAGGAGGATCCACCTGTGCAAGCCACCCATGCAGGCAGCTCCCATACCACACCGATAGGTGCTACTGGTGGGTCTAGGTACCTGCCAGTCCTACCCGCCAATAGGATCCGAGGCCCAACCAAGACCGGTTGGTCTCACTGGTGGGTCTAGGTACCCATCGGTCCTACCCGCTGATAGGGCCTAAGGCTCAACCAAGACTGGTGGATCTCACTGGTGGGTCTGGCTACCCGCCAATGCCACCCACCAGTGTCCAGCGGGTTCTTGTTGCCCCCATTTTCCTTCTTCACCCCACCTTTGGGAACCCGAAGAGTTGATTCTTTCACATTTTCTACATATTTAAGACTATTTACATGAGTACAACATAGATCTATGTTCAAATCGATATTTGGGAACAAATCGTACCTTCAAGCTCAAGAAAACCCCAAAACCCAAGATTCTTCCTCCAACTCAAGATATCACTTAAATGGTTTGAAATCTTGTTTATTCCTTCTTTAAAACCTTCAAAGACAACACATAGACTCTCTCTTAACTCTTTGATTTGACCACACAAGAGGGTTTCACTTGTACCCTAAGTTTTTAAGTTATGGGTCAATTAAAGTCACGGACCAGGTCTATTTCTTAAGTAATTTCATAATGGGCTTAAGTCATATTAAGTCATAGACTGGGTCTACTTATTAAATAATTCGGTCATGGGCTTAAGTCATATTAAGTCATGGATTGGGTCTACTTATTAAATAATTTAGTTATGAGCTTAAGTCATATCGAGTCATGGGCTAGGTGTACTTCTTAAGAAATTCAGTAATGAGGTAAGTCCATGTTCTATTTTAATTACTTAAGTTATAAGTAACGGACTTAGACCCATTGACTTAATGAATTATTGAGGTTCAAGTTAACAAAATCATGTTGACCCATTAACTTGAGAAAATGACTCGTTGTGTTTTCCAATGGGTCACCAGGAAACATGTCGAAAAAGTTATCGATGCGGAGTTGACCGATGTTGACTAAGAAGGATTAAAAAAAAAAAAAAAAAAAACTCTTAAATGTTTGTTTGGATTTTGATTTTTGCGTTTTAATTTAAACTATTTTAAACATCAATTTAAAGGTCATTTTAATGCCAAATTGAAATCATTTTTTGCATCGAAGTCATTGTTGACCATATTTAATGGTCTAATTTTTTCTATGACATGTTTATATGAAATTTTATATTATATTTGTATTCAGTCATAAAAACAAGAGGCCACTGATTGATGTTTTAAAAAATGACTACGTTATTGGTCACCGTGAGATTATGAAGGATTTTACTTGAAATGAGTCTTATTTAGTAATGGACAGTCTTCAAATAATGTCCAATGAGGTTTTTCAAATTTGAATCAATTCTATTAAAAGTCCCAAGGTATTGTGAGTAATAAAATATCATTGGTTATCATTATGTCATTTTATCATATACTTGGGATGTTGTGGATAAATATTCGATTGGTAGAATCTTTGGGAGAATGGATTTATGCATTTTAAGATGTTTTATATGATTCAACCAATGGGAAGATGTTTAGTAGTCTGGGTTGTTTCCAATATAAGAAATTGGGACCTAGTTTTCTTTTTCCAATTTTTTTTTTTTTATAGCCACTTCAAAATTGTATTTCTGTTTATGCATGTTTCTACATTAGTTTATCATTATCATGATATTGAAAAGTTATTTGTAAATAACATAGGTACAAAATTAATGGTATTTTGTGCTTATATGTCATATTTAGAGCACACTATGATGAATAAATATGTTAGAATTAAACTAGCTATAAACTTCTACACATGCTTGGCTGCATAATATAATTCTATGAAAACATGAAAGGGTGTGGTGGAATTCACAAAAGTGCACATCTTATTCTTCAATGATTTTCCTCAGAGCAGCAAAGTTGCATGGTGACATTTATCTAAAAGTGATATCACAAAGTTAATGAATATGACAGTAACCTAAAGGTTTCTAAGCCCAAAGGTGAGGGGACCTCGAAAGTTATTATCTTTTCACAGTAAATGTGGATTTATAAGAGGACAAGTGCATTCTTAACCCAAATGATAGGAATGTAGTTACGATTGTGACTCTTATGTGATTTTGCTGTCCTAGTGACACATTTAAATGTATGTTCCTGTACATAAAGATATATCTCCAATGAAAAAAACATGACAGGATTGAGCGAGATCCACGAAAGTAATACATTCAATTCGATTGTGTCTTCTTCAATAATAACGGTAGCATTTTCTAAAGATGATGTCATCAAAGTTTATGGACATTCAATTTAATTGAGTATTTCTTGACAGTAAAAGTACATTGTTCCAAAAGTGATGTCATCAAAGTTTGTAAATAAATATTCACATATTAGGAACAGACATTAACCTATGAGTTCTTTTACTGAAAGGTGATTAAATTTTCAAATGTTGGTATTCTTTTCACAGTTAAAACAAGAAAATAAGAGGATCAGTGAATTCATATCCTAAAGGATAGGGATATAATTTTACTATTATTTAAAAACATATTAATGATATTACATGCTTTAATATTATGGTTTATATTTTAAAATTTAGCATGTATTGTGTTGTTATTACTGCCCTAGCAGGACAGTCATTCCCTTAAGTTATTTATCTTTCATCCCAGTTCTTACTAATTCTTACTGGTGGCAACTATCAAAATAGGTAGAGGAATTAGAATTGCATTTGGGTCTACTTATCTTAGACTTGACACTTAGGGAGCCTAAACATAATCCTCTTACAAAACAAGTTAACAAATGAGAGCAAGTAGAAGTTGAAGCAATTAGAGTAGTTAGGATTTCTCTAAGTTCAAACATTTTCTATTGAGTTGTTTGAAATGCTTGATTAATGTGAGCTTTGTTTCTTGTTGACTATTAGTTTATGTTTGAAATTTTATCCCATATATTTTGGGGAATAGTTTGATAGATTATGATTATGTTATAGTATTTATATTATAGAATGTCATTTCATTTATTAATTATTTTATGGTTTTATTTTAGCATATTTTATAAGTAATAATTGCCACAATTTAAAATGCAGTATTTGTCACAGTTCAAAGGCAATATTTGCCAAAATTTATAGATGAAAAATCACAGTTAGATATTAACTCCTGATCAAAGATGATTTGCTAGAGTAAAAGTTAATATCATAGTTAAGAACCTACATGGAATAACAACAGTGTTATTTGAGGATATATCAATATTTTCATATTAGTATCTCATATAAATTTGTGTTAAAAAGTTTACTAATGTTTGTAATGATAGAAAATTGTATGTCATATACTGAGGTGTATCTTCTATTGTTGTTCGATGTAAGCAGTTTTTCAACTGAATCACAATAAGAATGGTTAATGTAATGAGATTTATGGCTACACCAATTTAAAAAACATCCTTATAGTTAATGTAGCCCAAGTGGAAGATTATTGGATTTATTGGCTTAATTAATTATTTGAGTTGATTAAATAGATGAGAGTCAAGTTACGTGAACTGGTTCAGTCCACTCTCAAGTTTAGGGATATGTTGGCCCAACTCATTGTGGTTTAGGATTTTAGGTACAAGACAATACTATAAATGCTAGATTTTGGGTCGCTACAACCATCATTCACTCAATGAGGTTTGAGGGGCTGTAGAAGATCTATAACAAAGAAAATGAAATTGTGAAAAACTGCATCGATCGTCTTCAACATACTAGGTGCAAGGTACAAATCGATCATTTATGTTTAATTCGGTCACTTATGTTTTGATTCGACTTCGTATTCTAATTGTCTATTAAGGTTTGTTGTGAAACCTTAAATAGTCCGACAAGATTATATATTAAAAAGATACCATAAGAAAATCATCAAGGAAAATAAATAAAAAAATGAGAGGATTAAAGATGAACACGCGTGCATGCAATCAAGTGGGGCAAGTGGGTTGGTGATGAAACTTTGAGGCCTTGACGATGAAGGCTATGTTTGTATTTCACCAACCCACACCCAAGACATACACTGAGAGAAGTAGAGCCCAAGACCCTAGTTCCCCAGGTTGGAACTTAGATGGACAAAATTGAGAAAGAAGACATGTACGTGTTGCTTTGTGGTCGTTGCTATCGTTGTGTGCGTGTTGCGTGTGGTTTGGATTGTGGACAAAGAGTTCCAACTTCAAACCCCTAGAGGCACGCCTATATATCACTTTTTCAGCATGGGCACTACCTTATTCATGAAGAGCATGCGTTTCCTTATCAAAGCTCTCTCTCTCTCTCTCTTACATATACTGATGTGTGGGTGGTGGAGACTATAGACTAGAGAGTGGAGATAACGATGGTAAAATAGGTTTGGAAGAGGCCATTGGGACAAATCCTAGGATCAGGGTAGCAAATGCGATGAGAACCATCTCCCCATTGGACTCACTTTTTATATGTTCCATCTCAAGAATATATATGGTGATCATCCATTGAAAATCCTAGGAGATTGATCAATGGTTGAGACCATCCCACTTCAGTCAACAATGATGGGTCCCACCCATCTTTTTCTTTTCTTTTTTTTATAATAAAATATATGACCTTTACTTCCAAATATTTCCAATTTTCCTTTAAAATTGAACCATGAAAATAAAAAATAAAAAATAAAAAAGCAGGTCCTTTTTTTCCTTCTCTTTTAACTCGCCGAAAATTCGTAAGTGGTTCTTTAAAAGCACCGACCAGGGGATGATAATCCAATGAGGTCAGTGCTTAGCGACTCCTCTCATTTGTATCCTTAGCTTTAATTTTCCGTTTGAAAGTGAAGGTCAGAAACATATGGAAGTCTCTTAATAATCATTCTCTTATCGGGTGATTTTCTGCCTCTTTCTACCTCTCTCTCTCTCTCTCTCTCTCTCTCTCTCCATCGTTGTTGTCCGTGTTCTTCTTTTTCCATCATTATTCTACGTGATTATCGTTTCAAAACTAAAAGCTTGTCCTCAGTGGAGATTCTAATAGCTACACTTTTAACGTTTTCTTTATCATAAAAATTCTTAGTTGTATAACACTTAAATCAAACCAATTAAAGCCAAACTCATTTAACTTTGAATTATAGTGCATTTTCATTTCAACTGACATTTGTTATACTGTAGATTGAGTAAGAAGTTTCCTCTCTCTCTCTCTCTCTCTCTCTCTCTCTGGAAGGAGGACACAAGGACACTCAGATAGTTTAGCCCATTTTCAATCCATGGATAGGTCAAAGTTTGACATCCATGAATTTTCTCGATTCATTTAAATAAATTTAATTTTCAAAAAAATAATGAAAAAATAAAAAAGCTACCGATGTCTAAGATGCATGTCAGGACCCTCCCAACTGTTAAAGGACCTCACTGCCACTCATCGCCAATAACAGAGAATTTCAATCCTATTGAAAGCCATGGCTGTACTTTGAAGTAGTCTAGCTACAAGCCTACAATTCGTAGTTGTGAAGACTTCAATTTCTTTAGAAAATGTTTCATCCATTCTTCAATATTTCCTAGAACCTTCCATATGGTCCATTCCTATGGTAGCCTATTTTTAATTTGTGACCTAAGTCCGTAAGACCTTAATGGCTATTGATGGATTCTTGTATCTCACAAGAGAGGGCCATAAATGCAAGCTCAACTAGGCTTTGTAATTAGCTATATACCTTGCAATAGATACTTTTCCTACCGATGACCAATCATGTCAATCATAATCTCAATTAATGAATATTAAAAAAAAAAAATCCCAATTAATGAATTGTGTGTTCACAAAGTTGTAAT
This sequence comes from Macadamia integrifolia, assembly GCF_013358625.1. Taxonomy (NCBI): domain Eukaryota; kingdom Viridiplantae; phylum Streptophyta; class Magnoliopsida; order Proteales; family Proteaceae; genus Macadamia; species Macadamia integrifolia. The sequence continues at coordinate 168,489 of NW_024870570.1, forward strand.
ATTTACTAAATGAGAGCTTATATTACTATCCACCATTCAGGATGTTTTTATTTTATAGGTGAGGATGTGGGAGAAGAGCGGTGAGGGGTGGTAATTAAAAGCAGATAATTTATAGAAAGTCATTTTAAAACGTTGATATTTTGTTATCTTCACTAATCTAAAAATCTATGTCGATGAAATCCATGACTGACAACTGATCAAAACCATAGATCATGAAGTAATCCTTAGTCCTCTTCAAATATTTTGAGGACATTTTTTATAGCTATCCGATACTCCTATCTAGAGTTGGAGTGATATTGGCTCATAGTCCCCTAATGCATAATAAATATCTAGTTTGGTACAAAAGATGGTGTACGTGAGACTTCTCACTGCCAAAACACAATGAATTCTCTTCGTAAGCTCACTATCCTCAGTAGACTGAGCGCATTGTGAATTAAAAGAGCTATTCCATGTCTGAATGTAACATTTCCCTTCTTAGAATTCTACATATTGAATCTAGCCAGAATTTAATCTCCATAGATGGATTGTGAAAGGCTAAGATCCTACTCTTGCGATCTCTAATAAATTTTATACCTAGGATGTAATTGGCTTTACCAAAATATTTTACGAAGAAGTTTGTTGACAGCCATACCTTTATAAATGGCAGTATGCTCATATATATTCTCCAAATATAAGACCAAAAAATAAATCTCACTCTTAGTAATTTTCTTAAGGGTGTGATTCATTAATGTTTTGTCGAACCCAAAATTTCTGATTGGTCTAGTAAAAAATGATGTTCTAGCTTCTAGAAACCTGCTTAAGACCAGAGATTGATTATAATAACTTGCACACCTTGGGTTCTTCTCCCAAAGAAGAAAAACCCTCTGGGTGCTACATATCTTTTCAGCAAGATAGCCATTGAAGAAGGAAGTTTGTATGTCCATCTACCATATCTAATAATCATAGCATGCAACAATCTATGATAAAAATTTGAATAGATTTAATAATCTTCACTTGTGAAAATATCTCATCATAATCCATCTCTCTCTTGGGTGTAATCTTCTGTAACCAGTCTTGTTTTGAATCTCTTTATTTATCCATCCACACCTATCTTCCTCTTATATATAGAACCACTTGAATCCAATGGGTTTTATGCCAAGAGGTATATCTACTAGTGGCCAGAAGTAATTGGAATACATAAAGTCCATTTCAGAATGCAGGCCTTCCATCCATTTATCTACATCTACATCTTGTAAAGCCTCAGTAACATTGTGGATCTAGTTCTGAAGAATTAAATACCATGTGGAACTCTTCCACTTTCTTTTCATCCTCTATGAGAAGGTTAAAACGTGAAGGAGGTCTAATAGTCCTCCCACTTTGTTCAGACTCCTGAGAATGTTTCACTACAATAGGAGTTTTAGTTGGAGGTTCAATTGGAGGTGGTGTTGGTATTTAATCGTTATAAACTTCTTATATGATCCTGGATTGGATTGTCTAGTGATAAACTCCTCTTCCAGAAATATCACATGTTTACCATTGATTACCTTCTGTTCATGATGAGTACTGAATAATGGGAATGTGACTATATATGTTTTATATATCCCTTATTATGTGTGGAATAAGTATATAGGATTGTTTGTAGGTTGATCAAGGTTGATCTCTCTCCATGTGGTAAGGAGGTCACTATCTATAACAAGCACAACAGTCTGATCTATTTTCGATCTACGAATCAAGATCAATGTTTGCATTCTTTTGAATAAATTTATTTTCACCAGGTTGTATAATCTCTCAAATAAGATGCTAATTCCACTCCACATGCCTGTTTTTCTATTGAGCTCTAATTTCCTTTGTTTGTAAGATAGCTACTTGTGAGAGCCGTTGGCTATAGGAGTTTAGACTGAACCGATGTCTAAGGTTCTCAATAACAAAGAGTCACCAACTAGATTCAGGTCTAAGACCCACACATAATCTAACCAGTAGTCAAGTTAGTGTTAAATTGGGGTCTGAGTAATGTGTTAGGTACCTTAGTCTACCTAGTTAAACCGGACTTCAACTATGTAGAATATATAAGTTAAACAAATCCAAGCCAAATGAAAGGAAGAGAAATGACTCACCTATCTCCAGCTACGTTGTTGTGATAGTATACAAAACCTAAGATCTAAGCAGATTGCAAACCTAGACCAATGTTTGAAACATGTTGGAAATTACAAAAATGACATTGTTGTATATGAATATGAGGTATAAGCATCTAAAGTACAAAAGTTAGGCCCAAAGCATATACTAGAAGTATAAACCATAATGAACAGATAAGTAATATGAAAAAAAATATATATATATATATATATAAAACCTAAAAATTCTTGCACATATGAACAGGTGAAAATACCCTTTATTGACATATATTGAGTGTAGCCCATTTGGGTAACTCAATATGCGTGAGGTTTATTTACATGTATATTGAGTCTATTAACCCGGGGGGATAGCGCAGTTGGTGAGCAACGAACTTGGTATGAGCCATAAACTCCGACATCCTAAGTTCGACTCCCACAAGGCACACTTTGGGCCACTCACACGGGGGTGTTTAGTACTCTTCACTGCTTTCAATGAAAATTGAATGGTTCTCATTCAACCCCGGTATGACCCAATCCATGCAGTTGTGGGGTCAGTATGGACTTGCGGGACTAGTCAGGCTGAAGGCCTGGATACCTGTTGTTAGGAAAAAAAAAAGTATATTGAGTCTAGTTCATTTGGGTAACTCAATATACGTGAGGTTTATTTACAGTAGAATTCTATATTTTATGTGATTCTTCTACTGTGTATAAACTCTATAGTTTCCTATTGTGGCTGGCTGACTAGGACACACCTCTTGTGTACATATATATATATATATATATTCTCATTTTAACTCTAATGCTCAAGCAATACAAAACCATTACATCTGATTCTGTGTCAATATGGTATCAAGAGCTTAAGGTTCTCTTTTTTTTTTTCCCTGCTCCAACGAGCAACTTGATCCTCTCTTCTTCTTGTTGGTTTGATGCCTCTTGTTGTATGTTCATGTTGTCCTCGTTGTGCTTTGTTTAACGTTGGTGCCTCCTCTTCTCATCCCCAGTTGGCACTCATGGCCTTTGATCCACCACAACTTCCACCAACGTGCCACTACCTCCATCGTTACCCCCACACCATCTTCTCCATCCTTCTTTTCTCCTCACCATCGAACCTACTCCCACCAACTTCCTCCAATGGAAGAAACAACTCATCCCCTTTCTCTACTGCCAACGTCTCTTTGGATTTCTTGATGGCTCCTATCCCTGTCCCACTGATCCTGAGGCAACATTGACTTGGCTATAATAGGACTCACAATTGGTCAGTCTTCTTGTCGCCTCCCTCTCTTCTCCCTCTCTGAGGCTGTCGCTCCTGTTATTTTGGACAAGGACACTAGCCATGACATATGGGCTACTCTTCATGACACTTATGGGTCTCGCTTTATGTCTCTTTTGCCAAAAGATGGATGAATCCATCACTTTGTATCTCCAACCGGGCAAATCAGTTGTTGGTGAGTTAACTGTTGTTGGTAACCCTCTCTTTCTCGTGGACTATAACATTCATGTTCTCAGTGGTCTTCGGGAGGATTTGTAAGAAATTTATCCTTCTCTACTTACCCGCATGGTCACTCCCACCTACAATGAATTGCATGTCTTGCTTCTCAACCATGAAAATATGAAGGCCTTTCGAAAACTCTCTGTCTCTAAAACTGATGATGTTAATCCTGCTTTAACCGCCAATACTATAGAGCCCTGCTCTTTAAACCCGGTTTATTGATTGATTGGTTCGGTTTGGTCTTACAGGGTCCGAACCGGAATGGGTTGATGCCAGTGCCTTATGGTGCATGACGTCAAGGGTGACGGCAAATTTTGGGTGGTTGGATAATATTGAGCTAGTATAAGAAGTGATTCACACGCCTAAGCCGTGCTCATGCACATATCACAAGGCCATGTACGAATAGGAAAGGTACGTTATCATATTTGAATGATAAGAACCTAGTCCATAACACGAGGTGAGGTTGAGATACTTGTAGGATTTCACTTTCCCCAAAAATATAGCAAGGTTGGCTATATTTTGGCCAACTAGTGGGTGTCATTGGTAGGTGCAAGACCCACCAGTGTGACCCACCTATAGGGATAATGTGGGCCCTAGTAAGCCCAACTTGGGTGAGCATATGTATCTCGGACTTCTCAGCGAGATGAGGTCTTGTATACCCAATAATGTCGGCTATTTTGGCTGGTATCGCCAATTAATGTGTTTTAGTCCAAAAAGGGGATGTCAAGTTTGGGGTTGTTTTTAGCCAAGTATGATTTCATCTCCAAAATCTTAATGATGACTTAGATTCATGGAATAATAAAGTAAATGAAGCTTAGAATCTGTGGAAAATGAGGTGGGAACAACCCCCTTGGATCCCTATGAGGAGAAATGAAGAAAGGACAAAGAATAGTAAAACCCATAGAATACCGATGGGTAGCACCAGTGGGTGGTCACACCTACCAATATGACCTCCCAGTCTTTCCTGGGCTTTTGGCCCAATCGACGGGTAGGACCGACAGGTGCCACACCTACTAGTGTGATCCATCGGTCTTCTTTGGGTCAATTGGTGAGTAAGACCGACGGGTGTTTGACTCGCCGATGTGACCTACCAGTCTCGCCAGTACCTCTAGACCTACCGAAGGGTAGAACTGACGGGTGCTAGACCTACCAATATGACCCTCTGGTCTCCTCTAGGCCTATCGATGAGTAGAACTGACGGGTGCCAGAGCTACCAGTATGACCTGTCGGTTTGGGCAGTTTGCATAACTAGGTTCTCCTACCCACCTGTGTGACCCATTTGTAGCCCAAATGAACTCCGACGGAACTCAAACTCAACGAAAACTTTCTTCACGCTATTATAATCATCATGATCATATCCTACGTCATTTATAGTCCCAAATTGGATGCATTCTAAACTCCTTATCTATGCTAGGTTTCGAGACACTCATCTTCACTTTGGATCTTACCCGTACCGTGAGTGCAGATTCTTCTACAAGAATAGATAAGTGGAGAGAAGACTTTGATCTTATTTTGGGAGTATTTTTGGCACTCTATGCATCCATATATTATCTTGACATTACGAATGCCATTCTCATGTATATGCTTGATTGATGTTGATACATTTAGATCTGAACATGTTGCATTCTTAAACTATCTAAATGCTTGCTACTTACTTGAAATCTTGAGAATGGATTTATCATATGTTGAATTATGGTGATGATTTACCAGACATTTGTGGGATTTCTAGAATAGATGCCGTAGTTGGCTTGGAAACAAATGCATTGATACACCATGGAATGGGACACAGAAGTCTTATGCAGTTAACTATTTCATATAGGAGCATATGGTTAGGATTTCACATTCCCTCGTGCTACGACCCTTCCCAACAGGGGCTTACGTGTTGGGTTATCATTGGGGTGAAATGTCGATCGCAGACCACCATGGTGGTTAGAAGTACGCTTGGCTGATCATTAGGACAGTTAGGAACCTTGATGATATGTTCAGAGGGCCAATTGTGTTATTTTTAATTTCTATTGTGGTTTCACCATAATTTACTTTTCTATTGTGGTTCGGCCATAATTTACTTTTCTGTTGTGGTTCGGCCATGATTTATTTTTTCGAGTGCTCACGGCTGACCTCTCCAACAACCTTATGGCCTATTGTGGGATGGAGAATGCATCTCGAACCCAATGCATACACGCACTGTGGTTGTGAGTAGCATGTAACCTATGACCTAGTAATGATTGTTTAGGTGAATTATCTTTGAAATGAATCTCATTCATATAGTACCATTTAAATTACGATTGCTTGTGTGCGTCTTTCTTTCCATTTATTGAGCTAATTAGCTCACCCCTCGTATACACACCTATTTAGATGATTTTGTAGGTTACTCGGTAGAGGAACCTATGCTGGGTCCCATCGATGAAAACCCAGTGGGGGATTGGTGGGTCCCCAAAGGATTCGATCACGATGACGGTTGTCTGTGTAAGGGTTGTGTTACAGGGCAATAGTAGCTGATTCTACTTGTTGTACTCTTTTTATTCTTTTGGTATATTTCTCCTTTTGTGCTCTTGATAGTTAAATTGCTATTTCTTGTGTAAATATCATGCCTCCAGACCCACATGTAATTATGCTATGTATGACAAGTTTGGTGTCAAGAGTATATAGGGATTTACAAGTATTATTTATGATGAGACTTCACTCAATTATATTATTATATTTCATTGATTACTTGTGCTTGTTGTACTGTGGTTACGGTATCAGATGATCCTGGTGGTTTTAGATTACCTGGAGGGAACCCGATCACTGGTCTGATTCTATGTCTAATCACACACAACATTTAAGATTAAATTCTTAGAAACCATAATAGGACAAGGAGTTTGGGAAAACATGAAAGACTTCATATAAAATCTGAAAATACATAAAATTTGAAAATTTTGGCATAATGCATTCATAAGTGAGAGTATCCAAAAAGTTTCACACAGAAAAGAGAGTACATAATCACAAAGAAATCTCATATACCAAGGAAAGAAATTACATAAACATAGCAGAAATTTTCACATGTTTGGGAGAATTCTCAAAAGTACAATCAAGAACAGAAGAATTAGAGTAAAGGAAAAGAATATAGAGTTCCAAAGTCACATTCCAAAAATAAAAAAAAAAGGAAATCATCCCAAGCCAGCAGTCCCATCAATAGTCATCCAAGTTGATGACCTCCTCCTCAGCTCGAGATCTTGAGTTGATACCCAAGCGGTAGTCATAGTAGTCGAACCGACGATTCACCAAATCCACCTCCCCCTGAAGATGTCTTAGGCTTGCCATCATATCCCTGAAAGCGGAGTCTGCGGTATTGTCCAAATCATATATGTCCATGATTATGCTTGCCTGAGTCTCCTGAATGGTTGCCTGCCCCATCAGGAGTTTCTCCTAACCTTCCTGAAGTATCTTTAACCTTTCCAGCATGCCCTGATAATCAAAGGGGCCACGTGGAGATGGGGGGACCACATTGATGGGGACCTCTTCCTCCATCTCCACATCATCATCCTCCTCCTCATCCTCGGGCATAGAGTCCTTGTCATCCTCCTCCTCATCACCCTCCTCCTGAGCTGCCTCCCCCACCACTGGCTCTATCAAATGAAATAACTTCACCTTAAGTAAAATTCCTTGGGAAAATCGGTCTAAGGGGGCACTACCCTCCTCACCCTCAAGATCTATGCAAAAGTGCTCAAAGATCTTGGTGAGTGACCAAGCATAAGGGTAGTTACCGTCAAAGGGGTGGGCTGCTTGGTGCTCCATAGTCTTTATAATCATGTATGGGAGGCATAGGCGAGGGGGATTCCCCAGAGAAGTGTAAAGACAATATGCTATATAGGCAGCCATAAAGTTCACCTGATTCCAGTGCCCGGCCTGGGGAAGTAGGTTGAACTGCACTAAACGACTGTAAACTCTGACCTTAGCAAGGAAGGTTATCTTGAACTCGGGACGGACAGTGCTGCCACAAATGCTCCTGTAGACATGCTTCTGGAGGGTCTCACTCATGTGGGAACCCAAGGCCTTACCCCTGGGAGGGCATTAGTACTAGGTAACCTCCAAGGAGATACACAAAATCCCTATCAACAAGTTAATCGGGAACCTGATGTCTCGACCCTTCAGTCGGCTGGTGAGGATATACATCCTGTTGTCATACACCACCTCAAGGTTGCAATAAAACATTTGGATGTGGTTGGCGCAGCAGTGACAGTCGATAGATAACATAGCCTCCCAACCTAAGGCTGTGAACCTCTCGAGCATTTGAACTCTAGTGCAGTCTTCAGTCACCACAGTCTTCTCCATCAGAATGGGTCTCTTGAAGAAGGTGTCCCAAGTGAGTGCAGCCTCAAGGCTATGGAAAGTGGCATCATCGTAATCCTCTAGGTCCTCAGAAATGTCTCTACTACGCCAAGCTCTAGGGGTAGAAGAACTAGCGGTAGCACCCCTCTTCTTTCTACCAGAGGCATGTCCACTTCTAGAAGATGAAGCAGCCCCTTTTCCTTTGCGGGAAGACATCCTACAAAAATTTGAAAGGGAAAATATGAAAAAAACTGATAAGATACTAAGAGGAATTTGTAAAACAATGGATGAATGTAAGGAACAAGACAATAAGTCATAAAGAGGTGATTAGTGAAAATGACACACCCTACTGAGCAACATTGAATGGGCAATGTATGTAGAATGACAAATAAGCGGGAAGGGCCCTACAAGTACAATGCCATTGTTATAATGAAACTACATGTGAGTGGTAAAAGGGCAAGAACTATATGTGAATAAATGAGCATTATAGAGATTTCAATATTTGATGCAATACACTAATAAAAGACAAGAGATGGATGCATTTATTTAAGGCATAGAGACATGTAAATACCAAAGTTGGCAACAATTCGAGACAATTGACAGATTTTCCAAAAGAAGGAAATGAAAAATTTCACAAAGAAGAGCATAAACCTAGAATATCCAAAGCATTGAGGAAATTTTTGGCAATAACATATAAAGGGAGGTTCAATTTCCTGAATATGTACATATCTTGGCATGTTGAAGTCAAAATAAGTGAAAGCCCCAAATGTCATATGAACCTAACCTAGAAATGGCAAAAAGTTTATGCCTAGCCAAGGAAAGTGATGCATATGTACAATGTAGCACTCCTACTACTATTATGTAACCAAATGTGAATGGATAGAGACATTTAATCATATATTGTGCGAGAAAGAAAATAGAAAATGGGAAAAACCCTAAAACATCAAGAATTTCAAGAAAATAGGGTCATCAATCCATGGAAATGACATGTGTAAATGATAAAAGGTGAGATTCATGAAGTGAAACTCATACCTACATACTATATTCAATTATAGTTGGAAGAAATCAAAAGAATTTTTTGAGGTTATTGAGCAAAAGCAACCGAAATCCCAAAGAGAAAGAGGAAAAACCCACTTACTTGATATTGAGAATGAAGTTGGAAAGCCAATTGGTGTCAGCCCCAGTGTTAACAATTCCTAAAGGCACCGGTGGTACTGATGCTTCCAGAATTGGGTTAGGTTGTGTTCTTATGCAACATGGCAAGGTAGTGGCATATGCATCTAGAAAGTTAAAGGAGTATAAGAAGAACTATCCACTCATGATTTAGAGTTGGCGGTAGTTATCTTTGCCTTAAAGATCTGGCACCATCACTTGTATGGGAAAAAGTATGAGATATTCAGTGATCACAAAAGTCTCAAGTACTTCTTTACCCAGAGGGATCTGAATATGAGACAAAGATAATGTCTGGAACTCATGAAAGATTATGACTGTGATATACAGTACCATCCAGGTAAGGCCAATGTGGTGGCGGATACATTGAGCCAGAAAGATTAGACTGTATCACTTGCTTATTTGGCCACCATCCCACAACTTAAGCAAGAAGCCATGTTGATGGATAAAATTATTTTGAATGAAGGATCGACCTTAGAGCTTGATCAACAGCCAAAAATGTTAAGCAGTTAACTATATCTCTGGCGGCCCTGCAAGTGCAACCATCCATCAGGTATGAAATAATCATAAAACAATCCATGGATCCTAAGTTGTAGAAAATCAGAGTTAAAATCCAAGGGCAAAGGATGGACAATCCTAATTTCAAAATAGCCAATAATGGAGCACTATTATTTCAGGGCAGGTTGTCTGTACCCAATGACATGGGGATACCAAACAAGATAATTAAGGAAGCACATGGTTTTGAGTACACGCTTCACGCTGAAAGCACCAAGATATACAAACATCTTAAGTAGAGTTATTGGTGGCCAGGGATGAAGATTATAGTAGCTCTATATGTGGCACAGTGTTTCACGTGTCAGAAGGTTAAGGCAGAGCGACATCGACCATATGGCACTCTTCAGCCACTCCCAATACCGGAGTGGAAATAGGACATGATTACTATGAACTTTGTCACCGGACTATCCCGTACACCCAAGGGAATGGATGCAATTTGGTGATAATTGATAGATTCACTAAGACTAACCATTTCATTCTAATCAAGACAACCGCTTCCATGGACAAATTAGCACAAATTTACATGGAGAATGTAGTCCATTTACATGGGGTGCCAGTCAGTATTGTATCGAACACCCAAGGTTCACATCTAAATTTTGGAAGATCCTCTAGCATACTATGGGAACACAAGTGAACCTAAGCATTGCTTTTCATCCATTGACGGACTAGCAATCTAAATGGACCATACAAATACTAGAAGATATGCTCAGAGCCTATACAATTGAAATGAGTGGTAGTTGGGAAGAAAACATACCTCTTATGGAGTTTACTTATAATAATAGTTATTAAGCCACAATCGGAATGGCTCCATATAAGGCATTGTATGGCAAAAGGTGCAAAACTCCCTTATATCGGGATGATGTAGGAGAACGGTGAATGCTTGGACCAAAAAAGATACAGATAACTTGTGATAAGTTTGATGTCATCCGTGAGAAGATCAAGGCGGCCCAATCCCGCCAAAAGAGTTATACGGACAACCGTAGGAAAGATATTGAATTCGAAGAGGGGGAGAAGGTATTCTTGAAAATCTCTCCCACCAAGGGCTTACATAGGTTCCATAGGAATGGCAAGTTGAGTTCAAGGTATGTTGGCCCATTTAAGATCCTGAAACGGGTTGGCTCAGTAGCATATATGTTGGCTTCCGCCATCATTCAACAGCGTACACAATGTATTCCATGTTTCAATGTTGAAGCAGTATGTACATGTTCCATCACATATGCTAACTGTGGAACCGGAGTACGTAGAGTCTGATATGACTTATGAGGAGCAGCCTATTGAAATCTTGGACCGGAAGATAAAGACTCTTCATAACCGATCTATTACATTCGTAAAGGTGCTATGGGCCAACCATTCACTTGAGGAAACATATTAGGAGAAAGAATATGATATCCAAGCAAAATATCCTCATCTATTAGGACAACTAAGTAACTTCAATTTCAAAGATGAAATTTTTAAAGAGGGGGTAGATGTAGAACCCTGCTCTTTAAACCCGATTTATTGATCGGTTGGTTTGATTTGGTCTTGCAGGGTCCAAATCGGAGCGACTTGATGCTAGTGCCCTATGGTGCATGACCACAAGGGCGACGTCAAATACGGGGTGGTGGGATAAAATTGAGCAAGTACCAGAAGTAATTCGCATGCCTAAGTCGTGCCCTTGCATATATCACAAGGTCATGTACAAATAGGAAAGGTACATTATCATATTTGAATAATAACAACCTAGTCCATAACACGAGGTGAGGGTGAGATACGCGTAGGATTTCACTTTCCCTAAAAATACAGCAAGTTTAGCTATGTTTTGGCCAACTAGTGTGTGTCACTAATGGGTGCTAAACCCACCAGTGTGACCCACATGTAGGGGTAATGTGGGCCCCAATAAGCCCAACTTGGGTGAGCATGTGTATCTTGGATTCCTCATTGAGATGAGGTCAAGTATACCCAATAATGTCGGCTATTTCGATTGGTATCGTGAATTAATGTGTTTTGATCCAAAAAGGGGCAAAACCAAATGGGTCCTAGTAAATATTTATAACACTAGGGTATAAATAGTATTTACTCTCTCTCTCTCTCCCATTTATAATTTCAACCAAAGTTGGTGAGAGGAGTAAAGAAGAGGGAGAAAAGAGGAAGAAGAAGAGAAGGGAGAGGGAAGAAGATCGTCCTTTGGTTTCCAAAGCTGCAACCTACCTTTTTGTCGTCGGAATAGTGTCAGGTGTCTTGAGATCTACATTTTAAGGTAAGTAATTCCCTAACCCAATGGATTGTGATAAAACCCTCATATGTATGGTCAAATCAAAGTAACAATGGAACCCTTGTGTGATTTCCTTGAAGGATCTTAGAAAGGAAATAAAGATTTGGGAGTTACTGAAGTGATATTTTGAGTTTTGGAAAGAGGATCTCAAGTTTGGACTTTTCTTGAGCCAAGGTATGATTTTATCCCAAAAATCTTGATGATGACTTAGATCCATGGAATATTCAAGTAAATGAAGCTTAGAATGTGTGGAAAATGAGGTGGGAACAACCCCCTTGGATCCCCATGAGGAGAAATAAAGAAAGGAGGAAGAACAGCAAAACCCTCAGAATACCGACGGGTAGCACCGACGGATGGGCATACCTACTAGTGTGACCCCCCAATCTTGCATAGGCTTCTGGCCTAATTGGCGGGTAGGACTGGTGGGTGCCACACCTACCAGTGTGACCCACCAGTGTTCTTTGGGCCAATCGGCTAGTAAGACCGATAGGTGCCTAACCCGTCGGTGTGACCTACCAGTCTTGTAATTACCTCTAGACTTATCGGCTGGTAGAACCGAGGGGTGCCAGACCTACCAGTATAACCCGCTGGTTTGGGTAGTTTGCACAGTTGGGTTCTCCTAACCACCTTTGTGACCCACTTGTAGTCCAAATGAGCTCCGATGGAACTCAAACTCATTAACAAACATCTTTATGCTATTATACCCATCATGACCATATCCTACGTCATTTATAGTCCTGAATTGGATGCATTCTAAACTCTTTATCTATGCTAGGTTTCGAAACACTCGTCTTCACTCTGGATCTTACCTGTACCATGTGTGCAGATTCTTCTATAAGAATAGGTAAGTGGGGAGAGGACTTTGATCTTATTTTGGGAGTGTTTTTGGCATCCTGTGCATCCATATATTATCTTGACATTACGAATGACATTCTCATGCATATGCTTGATTGATGTTGATGCATTTAGAACTAAACATATTGCATTCTTAAACTTTCTAAATGCTTGTTACTTGCTTGGAATCTTGAGAATGGATTTATCATATTATGGTGATGATTTTCCGGATATGTGTGGGATTTCTAGAATAGATACTGTAGTTAGCTTGGAAACAAATGCATTGGTACATCGTGGAATGGGACACGAAAATACTATGTAGTTGTACTATCTCATATAGGAGCATGTGGTTAGGATTTCACATTCCCTCATGCTACGACCCTTTCCAACAAGGGTTTACATATTGGGTTATCACTGGGGGGAAACGTCGGTCGCGAATCGCCATGGTAGTTAAAAGTACGTCTGGATGATCATTAGGACACTTAGAAATCTTGGTGATATATTCTGAGGGTCAATCGTATTGCTTTTAATTTCTGCTGTGGTTTAGCCACAATTTACTTTTTTGCTGTAGTTTGGCCATGATTTATTTTTCTATTGTGCTTCGGCCACGATTTACTTTTTCGTGTGCTCACGGCTGGCCTTCTCTAACAACCCTATGGACGTATCATGGGATGGAGAACATGTCTCGAAGCCGGGGCATATGTGCATTGTGGTTGTGAGTAGAATGTAACCTATGACTTAGCAATGATTGTTTAGTTGAAATAGCTTTAAAATGAATCTCATGCATATAGTACTATTTGAATTGCGATTGCTTGTGTGCGTCTTTCTTTTCATTTATTGAGCTAGTGAGCTCACCCCTCGTGTACACACCTTTTTAGATAATTTTTCAGGTTACTCAGTAAAGGAATGTGTCAGGTCCCACCAACAAAATCCCCGTGGGAGATTGGTGGGTCCCAGAAGGATTCGATCACGGTGATGGTTGCCCATGTGACGATTGTGGTGCAGGGCAATAGTAACTAATTCTACTTGTTGTACTCTTTTGATTCTTTTGGTATATTTCCCCTTTTGTGCTCTCGATAGTTAAATTGCTATTTCTTGTGTAAATATCATGCCTATGGGGCCACATGTAATTATACTATGTTTGACAATTTGGGTATCAAGAGTATATGAGGATTTACAAATATTATTCATTACAAGACTTTCGATGAATTACATTATTATATTCCATTGATTACTTATGCGTGATGTGCTGTGGTTACTATATCAGATGATCCTGGTGGTTTTGGATTACCCGAAGGGAACCCGATCACCGGTTCGGTTCTATATAAATGGGGCATGACAAATACCACCTTCGCCTCCTCTGGTGACTCGACTACCTCTTCTGGTTGTGATTCATCTAGTGAGCATGGGGGCATGGCAAATCAGCTCGTGGCTATGGTCGCTTCTCCCAAGGGCGTCTCTAGTGCACCATCTGTCATCACACAAACCACAATGCCACCACTTGCTACTTTCATCTCCCGTCATAACCTAACCCATATTACCCAACTTCCTACTCCTCCAACCCTCACCTTACCATGGTGCCCCTTACCTCTTACTCCACTCACCCTAACCCTCCCATACTTCCTACCCCTCCTACTCCCCTCCCAATGGACTTACCTGGTATCCTAATACTTGTGCTTCTTACCATGTCACTTCTGATCTCTTAACACTTTTCCAATATCATACCTACACTGGTCAAGATCAACTTCATGTTGGCAATGGTAAGGGTGTTACTATTTCCCACATTGGTCATTCTTCTTGACCCTCTCCCTCTTTCTCTCTTTGTTTTAATCTCAATAATCTTTTACATGTCCCAGATATTTCCAAACCTCTTCTCCCTATCCAAAAATTTTTTCAAAATAATAATGTTCTCTTTGACTTTCATGGATCTCACTTCTTTGTCAAGGATCAAGTCAACAAGACAATTCTTCTTTCCAGGCCAAGCAATAATGGCCTCTACATGCTTAAGGCTCCTTCCTCCTCTCCTCCTTCCATCAGTATTGTTAAAAAAAATCCATTGATGGGTGGCATCGTCGCACCCTCACGAGTGTCTCCTCGATTTATGTTGTAAACCAATAATTTGTCGTTTCAGTCTACACAGCCAGCTTGGCAAGGCCAACCGTTTGTCCCTAGTTCTTTCCTCTTATGTCAGCTTATTTTCACTTGATCTAGTTTATAGTGATGTTTGAGGTCCTCCCCCATCCCTCCCTTGAAGGTTATAAGTACTTTGTAATCTTTGTTAATGATTACTCGAAATACATTTGGTTTTATCCTTTAATTTATAAGTCTGAAGTTTTAATCTCTTGTTGAACGCCACTTCTCACATAAATCAAAATACATTCAAACAGACTGGGTTGGTGAATACCACACTTTGCCCTCTTTCTTTACCCCTCTTGGGGTTACCCATCATGTGGCTTGTCCCTATACTCATGAGAAATAGGGTGCGATCGAACGATGTCATCACCATATCATCGAGACTAGCCTCACCCTACTTGCCCATGGATCGGTTCCTAGACAATATTGGTAGTACGCCTTCTATACTATCGTCTACCTCATTAATCGAATGCTCTCTCATACCTTGAATCATATTTTCCCCTTTCAACTTGTTTATCAGAAGGCCCCTACACTTTTCTTCGTGCCTTTGGGTGCCGATGTTTTCCATACCTTCATCAATAAAACTCTCATAAAATGGACTTTAGCTCCATTCCCTGTGTTTTCCTTGGCTACACTGATTCCTATACAGACTATCATTGTCTCGATCTCTACTCCAATCATCTGTATATTGCATGGCATGTTTGCTTTGATGAGTCATGCTTTCCATTTTCTCTTGCCTCTCCTTCACACTCACACTCTCCCTCTGTTCTCCTTAACTCCCCTTGGGCTATTGTCTCTCTCCTTCTTTACCACCAAATCCAGTAGGTTCCCCTATCTTACTGCCCAATATAGATGGTTGTTCATGATTAAATGCCTCTCCATAAACCATGTCCTCATACCTAATCCACTACTACCCCTCCCACCACTGAGTCTATCTATTTTTCCCAGGCAAGCAAGATTCTTGGGTGGTGTGCTACCATAGCAATGAGTTTAATGCCCTACTTTGTAATGGTACTTAGACTTTAGTTCCATGGTTTGAAAAAATGAATTTGGTTGGGAAGTGGGTTTTTAGGATCACATGAAAGGCTGATGGGACCCTTGAGTGCTATAAAGTGCGCTTGACTATAATGAAACATTTAGTCTAATAGACAAACCAATGGCTATCTATTCTATCTTTGCCATTTCCATATCTCAAGGTTTTGCCAGTTTGATAGCTCGACGTCCACAATGCCTTCCAACATGGCATCCTTGCTGAGGTTGTCTTTATGGCTCAGCCTCTTGGTTTTGAGGACAGTGCTCGACCTCTCATATGTGTAAGCTCCATTGGTCACTTTGGTCTCAAACAGGCACCATATGCCTGGCTTCAGACGTTAACGCAGTTTCTTCTACAATTGGGATTTCATGGCTCTAAAATTGATCCCTCTTTGTTCATTTATCGTCACAATAGAATTCAGTTGTATGTGTTGATCTAGGTTGACGACATGCTTGTGACTAGCAACTCTTCCACTCATATCTCTCGCCTTCTTCAGCAGTTGGCCAGTGAGTTTTCTATAAAGGACCTTGGTCCTCTGCACTTCTTTCTTGGCATTGAGGTAGTCAAACACTCTAAAGATATGCTTATTTCTCAGTCTCGCTATGTGGATGATTTGATTAAGTGAGCTAGAATGGTCGATTGCAAGGTTGTTCAGACACCCATGGGCTACCTCCTTAAAAGCATTGCCTACAGGGGGTGTTCCTCTGACTAATCCCTCCAAACATCGCTCCATTGTTGGGGCTCTTCAATACATCACCCTCATTGATCCTGATGTGAGATTTGCGGTCAACAGGGTCTATCAGTTCATGCATTCTCTGATAGAGGATCATTGGTATATGGTGAAGCAAATTTTGTGCTATCTCAAGGGTAGCCACTCCCATAGTCTCCTTCTTGAGCAGTCATCTCACCCTACCCTTCAAGATTTCGATAATGTGGATTGGGTTAGGAGCTCTAGGGATGACAAGTCCATAGGGAGCTATGCGATTTTCCTTGGCCCCAATCACATCTCTTGGACATCTCACAAGAAGTGGAGAACCTTTCTCTTGTATCTCTACACCGTTATTTTTTGGTTAGCCAATCTCATGTGTTCTTAGTCAATTAGAATCCCCTATTAGTTAGTGTTTTAGAAACATCCAACTAAGTAATGGGTTTCCTATTCAAAGCCAACAACTAAACCAAAACCAATCTTATCATAATAGATAAGATCAAATTTATTAGAAAAATAAATAATATAAAATTATTTTCCTAATAATAGGAAAAGAAATATTATAAAATTCTTTTTTCCTAACATCCGATGTTTTATGCTTGTACTAAACATGTTGAAATAGATTTCCATTTGTACGTGAACAGGTGGACAATCGTCAGCTTTCTATGAAATTTGTTTTAACTAAGGATCAGCTCATAGATATATTGACCAAGGCACTTTCAAATGCTCGTTTTTAGTTCTTGCATGACAAGTTGAAGAACACTGTTATGACTCTTCCCGTTGAGGGGGTGTATTGGCTTATATTTAGTCTAGCCTATTCGGGTAACTCAATATATATGAGATTTATAAAGAGTACCAATAGGTTTTGGCTCGCGGCAGCCCACTGCAAAAAGGGGAGGCATGATCCTACTAGCCCATGCATTTCATGCCTGACAAAATGGAGGAGATTCAAACCTTTCAACCCCAAATGATACGTGAATTCGCACCTCTACACTCGAGTCCTGGCACATATTAGAATTGTCAAAAGACCATGTATATATCCTAGGGCAACCCCCTATGGAGTGACCAAAGGGGAACAACAAGCAACTAAGGTATAGCACTACCTTGGCCACTGGAAACACCTGGGCTAAATCCGGTGGCACTTGTGATGCTAATTTGGCTTCGATGCCCGTGGGCCCCACTACCCCATCATGGCCAGCCCCGATAAACTTCCCACACACTCCCTTACACCATTCCCAATGACTTGTACACCTTATGAGTCTAAACAGGTGGACGCTTGTGTTCTGAATGACGACTAACCTACTTCAGTCATGGACAAGTGCCTAACCAAACAGACCCTAAGGTCTTCACTTACTATAAATAAGAGAAATGAGTTCACTTCTCACTTCTCACTTGTCCAAAATGTGAGGGAGAGAAAAGAAGAGAAATGAATAAGAAGAAGAAGAAGAAGATGAAGGAAGGAAGCATGATCTAGCTCTCGGCTTCACACTTGGTTGCCGATTGTTTTCGGAGGTAGGTGCTACCTCCCCTTATGACCCCTTTTCTTTCATTTTGAGTTTTGCCCTTGAGCAAGGTAAGGAATCACTGGGTTAGAGGGGTGAGCCTCAACCCCGGCTCTTCCCAGAGATTGGGAGAGTGTTCATCGCACTCCCCTATGTGTTTCCCAAGCTCAAACAAAGCCAGTTGAGCTTTAACAACACTTTTGACCAAATGTGGAGTTAGGGTTTCAACTATTCGATTGTCGTATCTGCCAAACGGCTCGATGGAATTGGGATCTTTTTGGCTTAAAAGAAATGTGGGAAGACCCCCTACAAACTCCAAGGAACCAATCCTGACATTGAACACCGAGGCCTTAGGAAGCCTCAGCTAAGGCCACCAAAAACAGCTCTGATATTTTCGATGACTTGGAACCTGTTTTCGATGGCATATTTTTTGTGACCCTTACTGTACTATCAAATTTGATAGTACTTGTACCCTTTGGGGCAGCCCTTGTGGGTCCCCCTCTGGTGTTTCCAACACTCATTAACGCCCTTTTATCCTTGTACCTAGTACAGAGACAAGCACGTAACGACGAGTCCTAACGCAAGTTGATACCATGTTGACAAATTTGAAAGTTCACCTATCCAAGCTACAACCAAGGTGAATGGTGGTTGACTTTAATTTCGGAGTGCTTAATACCTTAGAATTGTTCACTTGTTATAAAAATTTTGAAATGATTCTTTGATTGCTTAAATGATTATGTGAATTTCATAACATGCTATGATATATTGAATTGTGTTGATTATGTGCAATTGGGAACTTGATGCATGTTGTGTAATGTGTGACGGGGTCCGGTGTAGCTGAAGTGGTTCCGGTACCGTGATCATCATGTGAATGTTGCATCATGCATTGGGTGCGCATTAGATTTAGATATAGTTATGGATTGCACTTTGTGGCCGATTGTGATTCCGTATTGTACACTCCATGACTATTCTTGGATATAGGTGCGCTTTGTGGCCAATGGTAATTCCGATATTATGTATCCCACACTTAACTTCTTGTATGTTAGATAGGCTTGGACATTGATACGATGCGGCCGAAGGTTGATTCTGATATCGTAGTCTATACTACTTGTATCATTATGCAAGGCATGT
Organism: Macadamia integrifolia; assembly: GCF_013358625.1. NCBI lineage: Eukaryota > Viridiplantae > Streptophyta > Magnoliopsida > Proteales > Proteaceae > Macadamia > Macadamia integrifolia. The sequence goes on from NW_024870570.1 coordinate 187,694, forward strand.
AATATTTGTGGTTATGTTACATTCCCTAGCTATGTTCCCTTGCCAACAGGGGGTAAGGTGTTGGATAACCCAACTGTGATATGTTCGATGAACCTTTCCGAAATGCCACTCCTGTAGTACAATGTGATTGTTGCCAAAGGCAAAAATTAATCTGACATAACTGATGGTGATTATGGTACTGTGACTGCCAAGAGGGGCTTATCAAGGGTTTGTTGGGTGACCAATGGTCTCATTTCGAGAACGGCAGGCTCCTAATCATGACTAGGGTTTATATCACTGGGTGACCAATGTGCAAGTATTAAGATCAATGATGCAACCTAATGCATCATAGTAGCATGAACTCAACTTAGTTGTATGTTAAGTGATTTAATAATCAGATGGATTGCACTATTTGCATCATGGACTATGTGTTTAATTTTGCATTCATTCGTGTCATGAATTATTATGTATGTGCTTGTATGAACCACACCCCTCACTGAATTTGTTGGAACTCACCCCACATATATGTTGCTTTTTAGATGATGATGCAGGTACGGTAGTGCCTTTGGGATGTGACTCCACTTCCTCCGGACCCAAGTACAGAGTTACTGACTGATGGATGCCAAAGGCCAAGGAGCACGACCTTGATTGTGCATGCGACACCTGTGAGTATGCAACACCTTGAGACAAGTGGTCGTCTTCTACCTTTTTGATACCGTATTACTGATTGGTATTCGTTTGGGAATTAATATTGTTAAGTCATGTACAGAGGTGATTGGAATAACTTTGTTATGTAATACATTAACACTAGATATTATCCCCGTTAACTTATTGATTCTGCTACTATATACTCTGATTTTCATTGTATCTATTCATTTGGTTCGATGTTATGTGATTGTGATAGTTAAGGTACTATTATCAGAGATCCTAGTAGAGATGTAAGATGGGTAAGCGTCTTACTCACACCGCTGATATCCTAGTACTAGAAGTAAAGTGTGACAATTGGAGTAGCCTAGGCTCAGTTTTGGAGCAATACACTCAGGACTGCTATGAGGGGCTTGCAGAAAAACAGAATTTTTTTTGTACTTCTTTCTAATGTACCAAGATCCTTTTGTATATACATCAAAAACATGTGAGGGACCTCTTACTTATAGCCTAGGGTGTTTACCACATCCAAAGCAAGCATTTCTTATCCCAACAAGCAAGCATTTCTTATCCCAACTCTTAGAGAACCCCATGACTCTGAGGAGATTGGTTTGGGCATAGATGGATACAAATTCCATCAAACAACTTTGGCAAGGATTATGGTGGATTCCAACACTCATTGAAACCTTCAGAACGTTCTCTAAAAGGTCTTTGGAAGTGTCTAGGTGAGTATTATGGTCTGAAAAGACGTGATATGGTAAATGCAACTGGGCCTTGAAGAGTCCACAAATGCGGAATTACACAAAATCCGATTCCAAAGGCATTCCTGTCAGCACTCAACAGAGCTTAATTGGCTAATGTTGTCCACCGACACGACAGTCGTGCCTCAGCTCATCTGGAGCCAGCCTTAGCTTAAATGATAGCTTTGACCAGTATAAGGGGCTGGGCCTAGTTCAAGTTTGAGCCTGAACCGGAAGTCTTAATTTTTTGGGTTTTGGGCTCGATCTGTTTTTTTTTTTTTTGCATGACAGCCATTTTCCATGATTTTCAAAATATGTTGTTTAGACTTTTTTAAAAACTAAACCATTTGAGGATTTAGAATGCTTCTGGGACCTAAAGAACTTCTCTGAGCTATAAATAATTGGTCTCCCGTTACTTAGGGATGTATTGGTTTCATCATTGGCTAACCTGCTTTGGGGTGACAAAACGAAGTGTCTATAGAAAGCCCTTCATTGAGTAATACTGTGAACAGTGAAAATTCAAATAAATGATCATGCTTAGCACCTTGCTCAGGGGTACTGATATAAAGCAAGATAAAGTAATAACAAAAAAATTCATTCCTCGGATAAACATCATAAATCTTTTATCAAAACTGAAAACAAAAACACAACTCCTTGGCTAAATGTCGTCAAAATCAGGTAAAACAGGGATAAGGGTGAAAGGACTCCTTTTCTACCAAAACTTTCACAAAAATTGCCTACTAAAGGCCTACATGAGAAGACCACTTGACAGAATGGGGTTTTGAAAATATTGAAATCAGGGGGAAATGTCTCCATGAATTTTTGAGGGCTACTAACCAATCTCCTTGACTTACTATGGAACAAAGCAATAAAATTTCGAGGGTGAACCTCATGGTGATACCAGAGAACAACCTGATTGGGGATAGAAACGTGAAAGGGGTTTGGCCTAGGAATCCATATGACTCCAAGGGTGAACCAAAACAACTGCAATTCCATGGGGAATTAACAAAAACACTTACCTTAGGAACTCCCTTAGTTCCATTTATTATACTCAGATTTATGGGGTCAAGGGGTTGGGTTTCACCATCTTGTTATAGTTATGCCATGTGTGTTAGGAGGACAATGCAAATGAGAGAGCACATATGCACATGATGCCATGATGCTTGTTAGCCAAATAAAAAGTCGTTACATAAGGTACAACAAACCAAGGCATAGAAAAATTTATCATACGCTAAAATATGAATTATTAAGGAAGCTTAGCTTAACGGTCCCCTGTGGAGTTGATAGCGACTCTTGGCTGCCCCTGTCTTGGGGAGAAGGGGTTATCCCTCTCCTTTTGGGACTGTTGATCCTCTTTAGAATGGTCCAATAGTCCTCCCACTTCGTCCAGGCTACTGAGAATATTCTATTTTAACAATTTAACAAGAGTTTCAGTGGGAGTACAGGAATATTCTATTTTAACAAGAGTTTCAGTGGGAGGTACAGGCTGACAGTCTTGGTAGACCAAGGTTTGGGATGCCCTAGTCAGAATAAGGCTGATTTCTCGTAATCAGTGTTTGCAAAGGTTTTCATTTGTTAAGTTTCATCCTCTGGTTCCTTCCCTGTTGATGGCAATGCAGAAGGTGAAGAGTGGGCAAGAGCGAGTATCTAGGAATGCCCAGGTAGGCGTGTAATTCTTTTCATTCTTTCCTTCTCTTATTCTAATAAAAGAAGTTGGAGGTATAGTTGGAGGTTCAGTTGGAGGAGCAAGTTGGTATTTGATCATTAGAAACTATTATGATTATTGGAACGGATCACCTAGAGATGAACTCCCCTTCTAAAAAATGTCAAGCATGTTTACTAATGATTTCCTATTGTTCTAAAGAGTCATAGAAATAGAACCCTGCAGTACCTTTAGGCCTTAGGGTATCTTAAGAAAAAATTTCTAACTGTTTGGGATCCAACTTATTTGTTTGCTGCTTACAAACATGTGCAATAAATCCCCAAACCCCAAGATGTTATAGTCTAGGATTTCCCCCACCCATACCACAACTCGTAAGGTTTCTTTGGTAAAGATTTAGTTGGGACCCTCTTCATAATGTAAATGACAGTTTCTAAGGCAAATCCCTAAAAGGATAATGTAACTTGATAAGCATAGAACAAACAATGTCTCTTTCCCTCCAATGAAGCTTGTAAGCTCTGTTTTTAGCCTTTTCTTTGTTCATCATTTTATCATTTAATCATTCTATTACAAGTAGAACTGATTCCTCCACCCTTCTTCCATTGTTGCTGAATCTATTGCATGTAGATTACCTTATTGGTTGCATAAATTGGGTTTCTGAACTTACAACTCCTGCAACTTATCACTTGCTGGAGGTCATCTTTATTTAGTGATTCAAGACATGCTTTAATGCCATGATATCACCTTTAGTTACTCTAAAATTGAGCCACCCCATTGGCATAATTAGATTCTCCCACAACCCCATTTCTGCTGCAAATTTGAATCCCACACTTACACTTTGCTGCTGCACTTTTGATTTTCAGCAAGCACAGCATGCTGACCCCTTTGTGTGTGGACTCATTTGTACCCCTTTTCTGCTGTGTATTCAATGCCAGTAACTATATCTTGCTGCTGTCCATCTATTCTCACATACACAGCTTGCCATATTCTTTATTTGTGAACTGATTTTGTACCAAGTTTCTCCTATACATTTGATTCCCACAAATACAGCTTCTTTGTATTTGGGCTGATATTTGTTAGTAGAGTTACTTCTTTGTGTTGTACTACATCACGGATCATATACTATTTTCTTGACTTCGAGTAGATAAATACACAACCTAAGATAATTGGAATGTATTGGTTATTTATTCAAGGATAATTGCATTATAATTCTACCTATACTATACTATGAAGCTCATTTGTAAACTTACCATTCAGGATACAATCCCACTGCCTGCTACAAGGACACATTGAAACAAGAAGCAAATTTTAGTGCTAAACTACTTCATATTTATCCCAAGTTCCAAATTCCAATAACACAAGCTTCATTTTCCGGGTATAGATGTTGGTGGATTTATGTATCTAGATGCATCTGAATCTGAATATCAATCATCTGTCGAGAGATCCCCTATTAGCTAATTAATCTGTTAAACTCCAGCAAAAATTAATGTAACAGGGAACCAGTATAAGAACCAGGTATCTGTGGCACAAATTCATCTGTTACCAACAGCTAATGCTTGCTTCAGATGCTCATGGAATAATTAAACTTGTAAACCAGGATTGTTGTTTTAGTAGGAGTTATCTTCATCCAAACAAAAATATAAACAGAATACGTTTACAATACCATCCTAACCAATGGGTCAATGGGTCAATGGCTCAAAGTTGTGTCTTCCTTCCATACCAACTAGCCAAGTCATACAATTCAATGGCCACAGTCCTAGTAAGAACAACAACAAATCAGCCTTATCGTAACCAAAAGGAGTCGGCTACATGGATCCGTGCAAAGTCAAAATATAAAGTAACAGTAAAAGGAAAGAAAAAGGAAAGGGACACAAGAAACAACTCAGAAAAATCCAAAAGGTTGGCTACAAGGATCCTAAACCTCCAATCAGCTCTATTCGAAGTCGTACCTAGGACAAGTCCTAAATTGTGCATGTCTTTCCTCATCACCTCTCCCATGGTCATTTGAGGTCCACCCCTAGCTCTTTTAAATCCTTCAATATGATTCAGATCACTTCTCTTTACTGGTGCATCCCAAGGTCTCCATTGCCACATGGCCAAACCACCTCAAGCGACTTTCTCAGAGCATATTATGAATCGGGAAAACTCCCAAATCAGCTCTAATATGGTCATTCTTTACTTTATCCATCCTAGTTTTGCCGCACATCCATCTCAATACCCTCATCTCTTTTACAAATAGCTTATCCATATGACACTTCTTAATTGCCCAACATTATACATCATAGCTTAACATAAAATAGTCTTTTAGAATTTCCCTTTAAGCTTTAAAAGTATACATCAATCACCCAACACTCCAGATGCACATCGCCACTTCATCCATCCCACTTTAATTCTATGTGAGACTTCATTCTCTGTCACCTTCTTTATTTATGATTGATCCCAAATATCTAAAATGATCACTTTGCGGTATCTCTTTCTCCTCAATATTCACCATATCGTTATTTGTTCTAATAATAGGTTTGATCGGTTTTAGGGAAAGTGTCAGTTACCAAACAGACCCTAAAGGGTTTAATGGTCTTTGTAATTCTCCAGAACCTTCTCTCCATTGTTATAAATAAAGAGGAATGGTGTCATATTAGACACAAGTCATTACCCTATTCAACATGGTATCAAAGCCTTAGGATCCGAAACCCTAAGGGTTCTCCCTCTTCTCCATCTCTTTGCCTCTTTCTCATTTCTACCTCTCTCTCCCAGCGCCTCCTTCATCTGCACCTCCCTCCATCTCTCTTCATCTGCTTCTCTCTCGTGGTGGGAGCTTCTTAAACCATCAAGAGGGTTTCTAGCCTCCACCCATCCTTCCCCTGGGCTCTCAAATTCTCTTCTACAATGATTTGAGAGACCCAGAACCTTTTTTTTTTATCACTTTTTCAGGGTTTTCTCCCTGAGAAAGTTTTTTCACAGTCGAGATGTTTTTTCCCTGCTTGATCTCTGATCGTCTTGATGTTTGTTGTGATCGATGCCTCTTATCCTTGTGGTGGTATGTACTGACCACTTTTTCGTTTGAGGTTTTTGTTCTAGAGCTATCCCCAAAATCGTTTTCTCAGGGTTTTACCCTTTATCGATTTTTGGGTTTTTTAGCTTTTTTTTTTGTTATTTTGGTGCTTTCTCTATCTCCGGCTAGTGTCTATTTGCATAGCCCCCTTGAGTAGCAACCACATCTACCATCTCATCTGTTTCTACTGGCGAAGACACCACGGCTCTTCCTTCCTTCCCTCCTTATGTTATCAAGCTTGATGGCACAAATTACCTTGTGTTCAAGCTTGGTCTGCATCTCTATCAAGTCTTGTGACTATTACGGGTACCTCATTGGAACCACAAAGTGTCTGACCACCGATATTGAGATTGACAAGTAGGAGTATGCCAACTCTCTAGTTATGGCCTCCCTTGTTAACTCCATGTTGCCATAGCTTTCGCGTGGCCATCTCCTCCTTGACTCCGCTACAAAGATCTAGAAGTCTGTCCAGGATATCTATTCCCAAGCAGGGAATAATGCTCAGGTCTTTGAGCTTCGCCAAAAGGTTCACAATTTGAGGCAGGGAGGGCTTACTTTGTCACAGTACTACTATAAGTTGCAGTCACTATGGACTAAGCTGGATTTCTATAAGGAATATACTCCTTCCACCGCTGAAGGTGTCACCAAGTTTCAGAAGCGAGAAGACAAAATCAGGGTTTATGACTTTCTGGCAAATCTGAATGTGGAGTTTGATCAGTTACGGTCCTAGGTTTTGAATCGTGATCCCTTTCTTACCTTGGATCAAGCCTATATTGTGATCCAACTTGAGGAGAGTCAACGTACCACTATGCTTCCACAAGAAGCTGCCACTCCTACTGAGAGATCTGCACTTGTTTCTGGCACTTAGTCCTTTAGTGCAGCCCCACAATCTGGTGGCTCCTCTATTAGGACTCTAATGAAGTGCGATTAATGTGTTAAGTTTGTCTCGAATTCTTTACTCGTTTTAAAGATTGACCTGATCCGACATATTTTGGTGGCAACCCGAATGGCCGAATGGGAAATTTTCTGAGATCTGTGATGGAACCATCGGCCCAACCCAGAGCCCAGCACTGATCTCGTATGGGGGTGCAAGGGGCTACGCCCCCCGGTATGGTTCAACCGGATCAACCGCGACCCAATGGGTCGACCCGCAACTTGGAGTATATATAATGTACTATTGTCTTGTTGAGATTGTCATCGTATTTTGGGTGTTTTTCGAGCTAAGGTTTTAGGGCGAGTTTTCTCGCCGCTGCTTGGGTGTAATCTCTCTTCTGCATAGTGAAACATCTTCTTTGCTCGAGGACGTAGCACACCACCCTGGTGTGTGAACCTCATTAAATCTCTGTGCCGTGCAAATCTTTTGTTTATTTATTTTCGTGTTTCTTGGTGTTTGATCTAACAAACTGGTATCAAAGCTTTGAGTTACTTCGATCCATAGCTTCAACGAAATACGATATTGATAGGTTCGACGGCAACATCAGTTTTAGTCTATGGCAGGCTCGAATGATGGTTGCTCTTACGTAGCAGGGTTTGAAGAAAACCATATTTGGGAAGACGAAGAAACCTGTAACTATATCCGATGATGATTGGAACGAGTTGGATGATAAAGCCCTTTCAGCTATTTAGTTGTGTCTTTCGAATGATGTTCTACAAGAAGTTCTCTCAGAGAAAAACGACTACAGTATGATGGGTGAAGTTAGAGAATTACCTCACCAAATCTCTCACCAATAGGTTGAAATTGAAGCAACTGTATACCCTTCATATGGGTGAAGGTACTTCTATTAAATTCCACATATGTGAGTTTAATTCTATTGCTACTGATTTGAAAATGACAGACGTTAAAATAGACGATGAAGATTTGGCCTTGTTATTGTTATGTTATCTGCCTCCAGCTTATAAGCATTTTAGGGATACCATGATTTATGGTAAAGAGACAATATCTATTGAGGATGTCAAAACGAATCTGCAAACCAAACAGAAGATTGATGATGAGTTGACATCTACCAATAAATCTGATGGTGCTGGTTTGGTAGCTAGAGGGAGAACAAATGAAAGAGGTCCAGATGGTGACAAAAAAATGCTACATCAAAATCTAAGCAGAAAAATTTAACCTGCAATTATTGTAAGAAAAAGGGGCATATTAAATCTGAATGTTATAAGCTTTTAAATAAGCAAAAAGTAGGTGGTGGTGCCCAAAATCAACAGAATAGAGATGATTCTTTAGAAGCTAGCATTGCTGAAGATGAGAGTGAGTCTGATATGTTTTTGGTGACTGATGACAGAGTCAAATCACAGGATGAATGGATTCTTGACTCTGATTGTTCCTACCATATATATCCCAATCGTGAATGGTTCTCCAAATACGAATTGGTTTGAGGTGGAGTGTTGATGGGATATAATGCTTCTTGTAAGACTATTGGAATGGAAACGATCAATATCAAAATGTATGATGGCATTGTCAGAACCTTGTCTAATGTCAGGCATGTCCCTGATTTGAAGAAGAATCTCATTGGTTTAGGCACTCTTGATTCAAATGGGTGCAAATATACAACTAAAGGTGGAGTCATAAAGATCAACAAGGTTGTGGAGTCATTTGTATGTGTTGCAGGGTACTACAGTCACTGGATCTGTTGCAGCAGCTTCATCATCTATGTCTGAATCAGATGTCACAAATTTATGGCACATGAGATTAGGCCATATGAGTGAAAGAGGGATGGCATCATCAAGTAAAGGGGCTTGTTGTGTGGTTAGAGTACAAGAGCAATGGAGTTCTGTGAGCATTGTGTGATTGGGAAGCAGAAGAGAGTCAGTTTCAATACTACTATTCACAGGACCAAGGGAACTTTGGAATACATTCATTCAGACCTATGGGGGCCCTCCAGGGTTGCTTCAAAGGGGGCTGGTGCAAGGTAATTGCTTACTTTCATTGATGATTTCTCTAGGAAGGTTTGGGTCTATTTCTTGAAGCACAAAAAATGAAGTATTTACCACTTTCAAACAGTGGAAGAATTTGCTTGAGAAACAGACCGGGAAACAAATTAAGACGTCGAGAACCGATAATGGCCTAAAGTTCTATGAAGGTGACTTTAATGAGTTCAGCAAAAATGAAGGTATCGCAAGACACCATACAATTTTTAAAACACCCCAGCAGAATGAAGTGGCAGAGCGTATGAATAGGACCTTGTTAGAAAAGGCAAGGTGTATGTTATCAAATGCAGGATTGGACAAGGAGTTCTGGGCAGAAGTAATTAACACAGCAACCTTATTGGTGAATCAATCTCCTTGCACAGCTATTGAGTGCAAGACTCTAGAGGAGGTTTGGTCAGGTAGGCGTGCAAACTACTCTAATTTAAAGGTATTTGGATGTCCTGCTTATGCACATGTAAATAAAGGGAAGTTGGAACCTAGGGCTAAGAAATGCATTTTTCTTGGGTATGGATCTGGAGTGAAAGGATACAGTTTGTGGTGTCCTAATCCAAAGTCTCCAAAATTTCTTATTAGCAGAGATGTTACTTTTGATGAATCTGCTATGTTGCATCCTAGGAAAGAAGCTCATGTTCATTGTGATAAAAGTCAAGAAAAATCTAGAGAGGATGTGGAGTTTGAAATTGGTGGTTCATCTTCAAACAAAGCACAATTTACTTCAATTCAGTTGCCTACTTTCACTGAAGGAGATGGTGCTCAAGAGAATCAAGAAGAAGAAGCATTGCCAAGGATAGACCAAGGAAGAATATTAGACAACCACAAAAGTATGGGCATGCTGAATTTGTTGCTTACGCATTGTCTATTGCAGATACAATTGAAAATAGTGAGCCTGCAACATATTCTAAAGTTGTTACTTTAGTTGATTCTATAAAATGGTTGATTGTCATGAATGAGGAGATGGAATCTCTTCATAAAAATCAGACTTTGGAGCTTATCAAGCCAAGAATAGGGAAGAAAATTGTTAGCTGCAAATAGGTCTTCAAGAATAAGGAATCTGCCTCAGATGTTGAAGATGTTAGGTATAAGGCACGATTGGTTGCAAAGGGCTACAGTCAGGTATAAGGAATTGATTTTAATGATGTTTTCTCACCTGTTGTTAAGCATAGTTCTATTCGTGTCCTACCTGCTTTAGTTGCTATGCATGATTTGGAGTTGGAGCAACTTGATATGAAAACAGAATTCTTGCATAGTGAACTAGAAGAACAGATTTATATGCAACAACCTGAAGGGTTTGTTATTGAAGGTAAGGAGGACCATGTATGTTTGTTGAAGAAGTCCCTATATGGTTTGAAACAGTCTCCTCGACAGTGGTATAAAAGGTTTGATTCGGTTATGGCTAATTTTGGATATTGCAAGTGTCAATATAACTATTGTGTTTATTTCAGAAAGCTCTCTGATGGGTCATTCATATATTTGCTGCTTTATGTTGATGATATGTTGATTACAGCAAAAGACAAGAATGAGGTCAACAAGTTAAAGGAACAATTAAGTTCTGAATTTGAGATGAAAGATTTGGGTGCAGCAAGGAAGATCCTTGGTATGGACATCAAGAGGGATAGAAAAGCAGGGAAGCTGTGGCTATCTCAACAGAAGTACACTGAGAAGGTATTGAATCGTTTTGGCATGAAAGATGCCAAACCTGTAAGTACTCTTGCATCTCATTTTAGACTTTCAGCTGCTCTATCACCTAAGACAAATGAAGAGGTGGAGTACATGTCATGTGTTCCATACTCTAGTGCAGTTGGCTCCATTATGTATGCTATGGTTTGCACTCGTCCCGACATTTTACAGGCTGTCAGCGTGGTGAGCAGATATTTGTCATGTCTAGGTAAAGCTCATTTGAAAGCAGTGAAGTGGCTACTAAGGTACTTGAAAGGGACCTCTGGTGTTTGTTTGGAGTTTAGGAGGAATGGTGATGGTTTATCTGATTATGTTGATTCAGATTATGCAGGTGACCTTGACAAGCGGAGGTCACTCACAGGCTATGTATTTACTCATGGAGGAAGTACAGTTAGTTGGAAAGCTACTTTACAAGCTACAGTTGCATTATCTACTACTGAAGCAAAGTATATGGCAATGACTGATGCAATTAAAGAAACTATTTGGCTTGGAGGTTTGTTAAAACTCAGCATGGATCATGGGGTGACTGTTGTCCATTGTGATAGTCAGAATGCTATTCACTTGACTAAAGATCCGATGTATCATGAGAGGACGAAGCACGTTGATGTTCGGAATCATTTCATCAAAGAGATAATTGCTCAAGGTAATATTCAAGTGTTGAAGATTGGTACTGAAGACAATCCAGCTGATATGTTGACTAAGCCTTTGTGTGTTGGTAAGTTCGAGCATTGCTAGAACTTACTTGGTGTTAGCCGTGTTTAAGTACAGCCCTTTGGAGGGCTATTGGAGAAGATGAAGATTTTAGCTATTTGTTTATTTGTTGGAGGAGAATTCAAGCCAAGGTGGAGATTTGTTAAGTTTGTCTCGAATTCTTGACCCGTTTTGAAGATTGACCCGATCCGATATATTTTGGTGGTGACCCGAATGGGAAGTTTTCTAAGATCTGTGATGGAAGCAAAGGGGTTGGGCAGATAGGCCTAAGCCCGGAGCCCAGCACTTATGCCCCCGTGGTATGGTTCGACCGGATCAACCGCGACCTAATGGGTCGACCTATGACTTGGAGTATATATAATGTATTGTTGTCTTATTAAGATTGTCATTGTATTTTGGGGGTTTTTCGAGCTAGAGTTTCAAGGCGAGTTTTCTCGTCACTGCTTGGGTGTAATCTCTCTTCTGCATAGTGAAACATCTTCTTTGCCCAAGGACGTAGCACACACTCGTTAAATCTTTGTGCCGTGCAAATCTTGTCTATTTATTTTCGTGTTTCTTGGTGTTTGATCTAACACTTTGGCAAGGAGCGTCACACCAAGGAGCATTGTTGGAAGCTTCATGATCGTCCTCCTAATACATCTGGAAAAGGGCGAGAGAAGGGTCGTGCCGGTACTTCTGGGTAGGCCAACCATACTGAGAGCCTTGACTCTGACTCTGCTCTTAGCTCCTCAGTAACGTCGCTATCATTTCACGAGCTTACCACCCTTCGGCACCTCTTGACACATTTAGACTCTCCTGCACCTACCACTGCGAGCTCTGCTCATTCCACCCCTTTTGGGTCAGGTATCTCCTTTTGTGGCCATATTATGTCTATCCCTTCTACCCCTTGGATTATAGACTCTGGGGCTTCTGATCATATGACAGGCCGCTTGACCCTTTTTTCACAGTACACTACTTGTCCTGGTAACAGTAAGGTCAAATTCGCTAATGGGACTTATTCCACTATTCTAGGGAAGGGCTTTGTTAGATATACCCCCTCTTATCCCTTTCTACTGTGTTGCATGTTCCTTCTTTTCTCACTAGCCTTTTGTCCATTAGTAGTCTTACTTCCAGTCTTAATTGCAAAGTCAAATTTTTCCCATCTCATTGTGTTTTTCAAGATTTGGTGATAGGGGCAACGATTAGCTCTGGTAGGGTATGTAGTGGTCTGTATCTGCTTGATGATAACTCGGCGTTGGTCTCTGGTCAGGCTCTTCAGACTTCTTCTACGTCACCTCCCATCATTGAGTTACTGCAGTGGCATCGTCGGTTGGGACATCCCCCTTTGGGAACTTTAGCTAGAGTTTTTCATTCCTTTAAAAATTATAATTCGAGTCAATTTTTTTGTGAGGCATGTGTTTTGGCCAAACAAACTCGAATCACTTATTCTATTTCTGGAAATAAAAGTGCCCCTCCTTTTTCATTGATACATTCTGATGTTTAGACTCCATCCTGCTATGTGTCCGTCAATGGTTATTGGTGGTTTGTGTCTTTTATTGATTGTCATTCTCGGACTGCTTGGGTTTATATGATGCAAACCAAGGGCGAGACCTTCTATTGCTTTCAGCAGTTTCACCACATGGTTCAGACTCAGTTCGGTGCTACCATTAAGATCCTTCGAAGCCACAACGGTCAGGAATACTTTGAAGGGTACTTTCAAGCTTACCTTTCCTATCATGGGATGATTCATCAGACTAGTTGTGTGGATACTCCGGCTCAGAATGGGGTTGCTGAGCGGAAGAATCGCCACCTTTGTGAGGTAGCACACTCTCTTATGTTTGAGATACATGTTCCTCCCCAGTACTGGAGCGACACAATTCTCACTGCTGCCTTTCTTATCAACCGAATGCCTTCTCAGGTCTATGCCTTCCGCTCCCCTCTGGATCTTCTCCAAGGTTCTGCTACTTTTCCTGTTCCTCCTAAGGTATTCGATAGTGTTTGCTATACTACCGATCATCATCCTTGTGGAAAGTTTGATCCTCGTGGTCTCCGATGCATTTTTCTGGGGAATGCTCCTACTCAGAAAGGCTATCGGTGTTATCATCCTCCTACTCGGTGTTGGTTTGTGACTATGGATGTTCTCTTTCATGAATCTGCGTCATACTACCCTGCGACACCTCTTCAGGGGGAGTCTCCTTCCATTGTGGAAGATGTGTCGTCGTCTCTTGAAATTATTGTCCTTGCTAGTATCCCATTTTAGGGGGAGAGTGACACTCTTACTTCTCCTACTACACCTCGGCCAGAGATACATGTATATAGTCGCAGAGAGCAGACTCAGACCACTACACATCCAGCATCTACCCTACCATGCCAGTCGTCTCCTCTCGAGCCCGATCTTGTCCCCTTGGACCCTGGTAATTCTCCTTCTCCTTCTGTTGATCAGTCTCTTGAGTTGCCTATTACTGTTCGTAAAGGCACTAGGTCTTGTACTTTACATCCTATTGCTAAAACTGTTTCTTATGGCTCACTCTCTCATTCCTACTATAGTTTTGTGTCTTCTCTTTTCTCTGTGTCCATTCCTCATACCTGGCAGGAAGCGATTGCAGACTCACAATGGCAAGCAGCTATGGTTGAAGAGATGCAGGCTCTGAAGAAGAATGACACATAGGATCTGGTGTGTATTCCCTCACAAAAGAAGACAGTTGGGTGCAAATAGGTCTTTACAGTAAAACAGAAAGCTGATGGTACAGTGGATCGGTACAAGGCTAGACTTGTTGCCAAAGGCTTCACATAGACTTATAGAATTAATTACCAAGAGACTTTTGCTCCAGTTGCTAAGATGAACACAATTCGAGTTATCTTGGCTTGTGCCGCCAACTTAGATTGGGATCTCTAGCAGTTAGATGTGAAGAATGCCTTCCTTCATGAAGAACTTAAGGAGGAAGTGTATATGGACATTCCTCTTGGGTTCACTTACACCAAAACCCAAGGGAAGGTATGCAAGCTGAAGCATGCTCTGTATGGGCTGAAGCAATCCTCTCATGCTTGGTTCGGACGTTTTCATAAGGCTATGGTTGCTACAGGTTACTTTCAAAGCAATGCCGACCACACTCTATTCATCAAGAGATCTAGTGGGAAGATTGTTATCTTAATAGTCTATGTAAATGATATTGTTGTTACTGGTGATGATCTGGCAGAAATCTCTCGCCTCAAGAGATAATTGAGTGAGGAATTCGAGATCAAAGACCTAGGACAACTTCATTACTTCCTCAGCATTGAAGTTTGCCAGGTCTTCTCGTGGGATCTACTTGTCTCAGCGGAAGCATATACTTGATCTTCTCTCTGAGACAGGCATATTGGGGTGTAAGCCGGCAGACACTCTTATTAAAGCTAATGGTCACCTAAGTAGCAAGGAAGGTGATCCAGTAGATAAGGGGAGATATAACAGATTAGTGGGGCGATTGATCTCTCTCATACACGCCCTAACATAGCATTTGCCGTCAACCTAGTTAGTCAATACATGCATGATCCCTCCTCGACTCACATAGAAGTTGTGCTACGTATTCTCTGGTACTTGAAATCTGCCCCAGAACGTGGCATCATTTTTTCTCCTCATAATCACCTTAGGGTGGAAGCTTTCACAAATGCGGATTGGGCAGATTCCCCTGATGACCGCAGGTCTACTACTGGTTATTGCACCTTTGTTGGTGGTAACCTTCTTACATAGCGTAGCAAGAAGCAAGCCGTGGTTGCTCATTCAAGTGCTGAAACAGAGTTCCGTAATATGGCACATGGCATTTGTGAGCTCCTATGGCTTCATGGTCTTCTCACTGATTTGGTTGTTCCTGCTACCCTTCCTATGAAGCTCTTTTGTGACAGCAAATCTGCCATTTGCATTGCTCACAACCCTGTTCAGCATGATCGAACCAAGCATGTGGAGATCGATCGACACTTCATCAAAGAGAAGCTGGATATGGGTCTTATCACTGTGCCTTTTATTCCCATTAATGAACAATTGCCTGATGTATTTACTAAAGGTCTTAGTAGTAAGATGTTTCATCCTATTAACTGTAAGTTGGGCGTATGTGATATCTATGCTCCAACTTGAGGGCGAGTGTTATAATAATGGGTTTTATGGGTTTTAAGGAAAATGTCAGTTACCAAACGGACCCTAAGGTGTTTAATGGTCTTTGTAATTCTCTAGAACCTTCTCTCCATTGTTATAAATAAAGAGGACCGGTGTCATAATAGACACAAGTCATTACCCCATTCAACATTATTAAAAGCAGTGTGAGTAAAGTTACACATCATATACTCTATCTCCGTTCTACTTATCTTAAAACTTCTTGATTCCAATATTGATCTCCATAACTCCAACTTTGCATTAATCCCTACTTTTGTCTCATCCACCAAAACAATAGCATCAACAAAGAGCATACACCATGAAACCTCATCTTAAATGTTCATTATTAAATCATCCATAATGAGCACAAACAAATAAGGCATAAGGTTGATCCTTGATATAGCCCAATTGTAATTGGGAATTTACTGCTTTGACCTCCCACAGTTCTCACACTAGTTACCACGCCCTCATATATATCTTTAATTAGATCCACATATTTACTCGACACTTCTCAAGTGCATGTCAGATTAACTCTCTAGGGACTCTTGTTATATACTTTTTCTAAGCCAATGAAGACCATATATAGATCCTTCTTGTAAACCTCTAAATTTTTCCATAAGCCTCCTGAGTAAGTAAATAGCTTATGTAACGCCCCTAAATCCGGGTGAGATATGGATGCAGGCCCTCGCGGGCCACCGTTAAATAACGGCATAAAAATGACCGATTAACTTTGAAACCCCAAAACCTTGGTTAATCAATCATGGGTCCACCTCTACTATTCACCTTATTATTCATGGGACCTGCCACGCTCCCTCTAGGCACTCTAATCGATTTCATCAAATATACATATTGACCCGTTTATAATTTGTACAACATGTTACATACCCAAATCTGCCAAAACCTCAATAATACATATCATGTAATCTATTCATAAATTACAATAAAATACGTTTAATCCTCCCAAAATACATTTCCTCAATTCTTCTCAATTGACCTTTCCTCTATGCCAAGCCACACCTGATCTGTAAGACATGAAACTATATTGGGTTGAGCTAAAGGGAATTAGCTCAGTAAGATGGAACATGGCATAATCACACTTAGTACAATAATACATTATTTATACAATCATACTTTTCTTATACATGCATAAAAACATCTTTCATAACATGTTAAAATCTTTTGTTCATATCACCTCACCGGGTAGTTTATTGACCTGTCTCAACTCCTCTCCCTGATCTTGCTTTTGAGCTCAAAGGATCTGGGTAGCATCTTGACCTAGGATCTCACCTCCACATTTCTTGGCGGACATGAAACTATACTTAAAACATTTTTTATGAACTGTGTTTTAAAACTGCTCTTCATATATGAAAATACATACATACATACTATAGAGAATCTCATGCATATCAAGTGAATCATGGCATAGTCCACTTACACTGGGTACAGCTACATATACACAACACCTTTCCTAAACATTGCTTCCTCATCCCACTTCCTGGCTTTCAGTCTCTCTTCCATCTCCTTCCCATAGCTCCCTCTAACTTTTGTTTTTCCTTTTGTTTCTTCTTTTCTTTCATTTCTTTCTTTCCCTTCTTTCTTATAGATCTTTCTTTTTCTCCATTTGCATTTCAATTAGTGTATAATTAGTGTGTAACTGAATGCCTATTACTACTTCTACTACTGTTATTATTATTGTTACTATTAATATTATTATTATTATTATTAGTAGTAGTAGTAGTATTTAAATTTTCTAAAAGAGGGTCCTCCTCTCTCTCTCTCTCTCTCTCTCTCTCACTCACACACACACACACACATAATTTTACCCTCTTTATTTATTTTATTTTTAAAATCCAACATTAATTTGAAGAGAAATTGCATATACACACTCCCTCCGTCCCTTGTCTTCACCTCCATCACACTTGCACACACATCACTCTCATTTCTTTTATTTTTCTTTTGTTTGTTTATCAATGAATGAGGGAGGTGAGGGAACAGATGGGTTCCACCTCACCTTCCTCCCTCTCTCCTTTAATTTCAAAATCAATGTGAGGGGAAAGCCTACTCACGAATCCCCCTCTTTTCTTTTCATTTTTTTCTTCTTCTTCCTTTCTCATTTTCTCTCTTTACCTCATGAGGCAATTACATAGGATAATTTTGGGGTGAGATATTACAGCTTATGCCATGGATCCACATAGCATAAAATCAAATTGATTCTCCAAAATAGTGGTTTCTCTTCTCAAGTGAGCTTCAATAACCTTGTCCTACAATTTTATAGTATAACTCATTAGTTTTATGCCTCTATAGTTATTGTAGTTCTGAATATCTCCTTTATTTGTAGATCGGAACTATAATAATTCTCCTCCAATCATCTGACATTCTCCTTGTGCTTATAATCTTGTTAAAAATGTTGGTTAGTCAAGATATAAAATGTTGCATATTGGTTGTCCTTGTTGGCAAGCTTGGCCACGTGTCAATGATGAGGTCGTCAGAGGTGATGTCGTTGCTGTGTACGATCACTAAGTTATCTTGATGGTGCACAGAGACGTCTCACACATTGCATGTGTGAAAGTGGAAGTAGTGTGTGAATGACCCTTCATTAGAAGGGAAGAAATCATTGTTTTATACAATGGCAGCAAGCTTGAGGGTATTTTCAGAAATCTAAATGAAATATTTAAAAGGATAATTCACAACGCCACCCCTTGGAGAATGGCGGTATTATAGGAACACCCCCTCTCTTTCACCATATTAGACTCAAACCCCCTACCGTCAGTCACTGTTACAGAATATACCAAGAATGCTGACATCAGCAGTTCATATTTTTTCTTAATACCATTTTGCCCTTAAAAATAATGAAATATCAAAATTACCCTTACCCTTACCCTTACCCTTACCCTTACCCTTACCATTGATAGTTTGATACAAACTCTTGTAGTCCCAAATCGATTTCACCACAACCCTTCCGGTGACAGTGACGACGACTACGACTATGGCGGAAGCTATGTATGGTCTCAATCTTACAGCCTTCGAAACCCTGAATCGGTACTCTTAGGGCATTAATTTCTTCAGAAACTCTTCTCATTCGAAAGTCTAATCGGTGTTTCTGTATCAGTTTCCGCATTCCTCACATCATCGAATCGAGATCTCTGTTCTTCTGACGTTTATCTCATCTTCCCCAAAATTTTCTAGCTTTTTTGTTGGGGAGAATTCAATACTAACATTCTTTGAGCTTTCTTGAATTCATTTGTCCCAAAAACTCTGTACCGGCCGCAGAAATCTGATTTCTTTAAGACTTCATCGAGCAGTGCCGAGAGAGATTGGGAGTTTCTATAATCTGTGTCTTTTTCATATTGTCCCTTGTTTTACTCTCGAAACCCTAATCTGTAGAAAACTCTTGGTTTTTGTAGAAACTAGAGACCCCAAACTTCTAGGCAATCTTGATCTTGTAAAGTAATTGCTATTTATTTTGTCTGAATAAAAATTTACCCGGAAATCTGCAGCAGTTTCTGGTATAGGAGTGTTGAACTCAAAAAAAAAATTTCTTGGTTTGAAATCCTAATATCCTTCGAGAACTTTTAATTACTTGACTAGTTGTTTGTCTTCTCCCCCAGTTTCGAGTAATTAATATTCTGAGCCTGCAATTCAAGTTGCCCTAGGCTTCAATCGAAACTGCGGCGCTTTGGACACCTTAGTTTGCTGATATTTTTTTCACAGCTGTTGCTCATCTGAGATCTTGACAGAAATTGTGGGAGGTGTAACCAGAAGGGACGATGGCCCCATTTGGATAAATAGTACTAATGTTTTTGCTGCTCTTGAAAGCCTACAGAAAAAGAAGAAATCAGAAAAGGAGCATGGATCGTCAAAGAGCAAGGGATCTTCAAAAAGCCAAGCAAAGGAACAGGAGCAGCAGGTTTTCTGGCAAATCAATGATGAAAGAGAGGGAGAAAGGGGTAATTTCGAGATATCAACTGCTTGAAAGAGAGAGAAAGAAGGGTATTTTTGTGATAATAAAAGAATGGTGTTTTACTCATAAGGGCGAAAGTGTCATTTCATAACATCACTTAACTGAGACTGACAATAAGGGGTCTGATTCTAATTTGGTGAAAGAGAGGGGTGTTCCTAACTTCCTATAATACTGGTATTCTCCATGGGGTGGCGTGATAACATGTAAGTTGTAAATACTTGGACTCTGAGTCCATCACAATTGAAATCACGTCAATTGAATATCGGAGTGAAAAATTACAACATGTTCTTCGGGCCAACTTGTAAGTTGAAAAAGGCAATGTCTTACACATTAGTTGGGTTCAATCCCATTTTTGAGATCTATACATGCATCTGGGCTGAAGGAATAAACATGAGAAATGTAGTTCTTTGAGTCTTCTATCCGTAGGAAAAAGAATCAGGTCAATCGGAATTCAGATGAGATAGATATGATCATTTCCGTATAATCTCTTTGCAACAGAGCCAACCGAGTTTCTCATTACGGGTTCAGTTCACATGACTTTGAGTTGAATTTTGAGCTATTTTTAAGAAGAATTAGAGGAATGATACTTTTACAAAAGTTGTTTATATTTGAGTTTACTTTCAGAAGCAATTAGAATCGGTTCATTTGGAATTATATATAAAGAGTTATGACTCACGCACTAAGGTAAATTCAATCTGCCAGAGTAGATTCTGGTCTGAACTGGATGGTTAAACCTACACAATTTTGGGGCTTTTGTTGGACCTTCTTAAGTGGATTTTAGGGATTTCTCTATAACTTCTTGAAGAACAAAAAGAAGAAAAACCCTAGAAGAGAAAAGAGGAGAAAAGAGACGAAGAAACCAAGTGCTTATGTGCTCTCATGCCCAAATCTTGAGAAAAACCTTTGTTTGAAGATTTTTTTTGTATTAAATGCTTTAGTACCATCACCAACAAGCTTGAGAAGCCATTAAAGACCACATTGAATGTTAGAGAGGGGTTTTGGAGTTCATTAAAGACAAAGGAGCTTCTGGTGTGTGACAGAAGAAGAAGAGGGACCACCATGTTTAACTCTTGAAGGTTCAAGATTCTCCATCAAGTTCATTAAAGACAAAGAAGCTCCTTGTGTGTGAAAGAAGAAGAAGGAGAGGAACCATCTTCTTCTCTTGAAGGTTCAAGATTATCCATCAAAAAGGGAAAGTTAAAGATTCCAGTGTATTTGGGAATCTCAGAGAAGCTCTCCACCCCTTGTTAGTCGAGGGAGGTAATCTCTACTCACCAAGTCCAATTTTGTATGACCTAGGTTGTTAAAATTGCAAAACCTAAGGTACTGATTGTAAGGGGAGAGACTTGTACTCATATTTATCATCATATACATTGTAAAAGGGGGTGAAACCTAGCCTAAGTACTATCTTAGGTTGAAGCAGGTGTTATAACACATGGACTGTTGTAACAATCAGAAGCTAGTTAAGTATTGAGCAAAATACGAAATCCAGAAAGGGTATTGCTCCAGTAGGCAGTGAGTCGAACCACGTATACCTTGTGCCATTTGTGTATGCTTATATATTGGAGTGTGCGGATTGTGAATGCATGCAAGATGGGTATATTTGTCTGGTAAACCTAGCCACTAAGTGGTGCAAGGTGGACAAAAACATATGATTATGTGTTGGACAGAATACAAGGTAGTTTCAAACAGACATCTGCAGGAAAGATTTTATAGACATTGTTCACCCCCTCTCAATGCCAACTTGGAATTAATATGAAAAAATAAAAAAAGAGCAACCCAGTGCACGAGGCTTCCGCTCCTACAGGGTCTGGGAGGGGCAAATGTACACAGCGTTACCCCCTGCTTCGCAAGAGAGGTTGTTTCCAAGTTTTGAACTTGTGACCAACAAGTTGCAATAGTATAACTTAACCGTTGCGCCACAAGTTCGCCCACTTAAACAGTAGCTCATCCACACTTCAATTGGGACCTCATTCGAGTCTGGTATCTAACCTACTTTCATCTTTCTTAAGGAATTTTTAACTTCAGTCACTCTAACCTTATATATATATATGGTATGTGGTGTCTTGAATGGTCATGTAGTCTTCTTAGCCACTCCCATAGTTTTTAAGGCGCTGCTAAGGTGAATGGTCATGTAGTCTTCTTAGCCACTCGGCCCACAAAATGTCTCCATTTAGTATTTCTTTAAAATAAATCTCCCATCTATTTATAATGTCCTCATCTCTAACTAGCACTCTGTCCTCATCACTTTTAACACATCTCACAGTTGAAATTCATGTTGTTCCTTTCTCTCATTTTAGCTATTTTATAGATAGCTTTATACCCTTTATGTTCAGATTATTATAAAGGTCTTCATATTTCTTCACCTTTTCTATCCTCACAATCTTCTTAACTTCGTTTCTGAAACATTATACCTACCTATTTTTGTCTTCTACCTCTTTAGTCCTTTGCCATGTCTTAAAAACGAGCTTTCTTGGTCTTAATGGCAGCCTGAACCTCATCATCCTAGCACCAAGTTTCCCTAGGAGCCTGACGAGTACCCTTTGTTTCCCCTAGAACATCTTTGGCAACCTTCTTAATACATGTCATCTCATTCCACATCATATTGGTATCTCCCTCAAAGTCCAACTTTCCTTGTTTGACCACTTTATCTGTAAAAATATCCAGGGAACCTCCTTTTAATCTCCACGACCTTATCTTAGGGCAAGTAGGTTCCCTAAACTTACGTTTTTGTGTACTGAGGCACATATCTAGGACCACCATCCAATGTTGAGTGGCTAGGCTCTCCCCCAGTATAACTTTGGAGTCCTTACACAACACTGTATCGAATGTTCTAATTAGGAAGAAGTCTATTTGGCTATTATAGTGGCTACGTTTGTAGGTAACTAAGTACTCTCTCTTTCAGAAAATATTCACAATGGATAAAACATAAGCTGCCACAAAGTCTAAGACTGAGATCCCCTTTTCATTCCTCACCCCAACTCCATAGCCTCCATGCACATCTTCAAAGCCTCTGCAATCCCTCCCAAGATATCCATTCAAGTCACCGCCTATAATAATCAATTCACCTTGACCAAAGCCTTACACTAATCCATATATATGTTCCCAAAATTGTAGCTTACTATTTTCATCCACCCCTACCTGAGGAGCATAAGCGCTAATAATATTGACAACCTCTTTCTCCGACACTAGTTTGATGGATATATACCTATGTCCAAATCATTTGACATCCACAACATCATTCTTTAGATCTTTGTCCACTATTATGCCCACTCCACTTCTATTACTTTGATCTCCTGAATAACAAAGTTTGAAGTCGTCCAACATCATAGCTTTTTTTACCCTTCCACATAGTCTCTTGAATATAAGTGATGTTAATCCTTCTTCTCCTCATAACATCAGTCAACTCTAGACTCTTACCCGTTAAGGATCTTATGTTCCAAGATGCCAATTCAAGAACAAAAGCAGAGTCTACTTTAGTAAAAGACCACCAGAGACCTGAATGTAAAACACTCTTCACCTATTGATCAAAAGCCCATGGGATTTTATGAAGGCATCACAGCGTGGATTTTTCTTTTCCTTTTCTGGGGAATTACCAACTGCATTTATATGGTGGATGCAACTCTATCATCATAAATCCCCATATTATTATTGATGGAAGGCTTAACATGTCATCAGGTCAATCTGGATGGTGTGCTGTTCTTTCTCAACGGGTTCAAACCAAATCCATGCACGAGCAGGCTTTAGGAAAATGTAGCAGCACGTTGAAGCAGAATAAAAAGGGATTCACCTTGCCAATCCAATGGATGTCCAACTCCATTACCTGGTCAAATTAAACTTTCTGTAAGAAGTCCTAGACTCCTAGTACCCTACATATAATGGAAATACAGACCAGAGTTCATCAGAAAGAACCTCCGGAGTACCCAAAATATGATAGACCTCAATGACACAGCTCAGGGGTGAAGCAGATGTAAAGCTGATTGTTGGGTGATTACCATCAAGCGTCAAAAATCAGTCAACCATAGGGTCGGTTGATGTGGTGAACTGTGAAACAGGAGGCTACAAGCCCAATCCTAGCTAAACCATTCATGGAAGGGAGCAAATATGAAGGTCCAAGAATGAGGGGGAGAGGTTAGCTAGTGTTTATCATATTCTTGAAATAAAATGTAAGCATGTTCTTCATCAAGGAGGATGACTCTATGTGCTGACTTTCCAGAAGATCACTAACATGCTAAGCTCCACAGTGAGAAGAACTTTTACTTCTTACCTTTCCCGTAGCAAAGGTTGTTTTCCAACTCCGTCAGAGAAATTATTACATTTAAAAATCAGTTATCTACAAGGTCTTCTCCCTATATCAATTACATCCAATTTTAGGTATAATTTGAATTCGGATCTAGATATGATATTGTCTCACCAAATTACCAACAACTTTTTCACTGGTTACACCATTGGCTTACTTGATGTATGTACCTACACACAATATTCTCTCTGAATTGCTAGTCATTCGTTCCTAGTACAAGAATCTCTTGCTTACAGTTTGAATTCTAAGAGTCCAAACAGCAGTTAATTGGCCTGCTTGCACTTTGAATCTGGTGAAGATAATTGTTCCAGAATGCAGATCATATTCCCATTTTGGCAACTACATTCCCAGATCTCAATGGAAATCAAACTCCAACAGCATATGTGGTCTCAAGTCCCACTGGTCATGGAACTAAGATTGAGGATGTGATTCACAAGATGGCCAAGTATCTCCACCAAACATAACATGAATAAAGCAAATTTCTGGCCATTTGGACTCCCACAATCCAAACAAAGCCTCAAAAGGAAACTAGGTCTTCAGTTGCCACCTCATCTAGCAGCTGGCTCTAGATCGTAGCTCCGAAATCAACTCTCAGATGAATCAAATCTAAATTCCAACAATTAGTCCTTTCCTGGTACTGAATTCATAGAATTGTTATACTTCCCATTGATAGAATTATTTATCACTACATATAGCTACTTTTTCGCTACAAATAACTTTCATGAAATAAATGTTGCATAGGATCATTAGTAGAACAGATTAAAAGAATTAGCAACATGGCAGTAGTAAATAAGTACTAGCAATATAAATGAAGACAGGTTGAAAAGCACACTGCACACAGTATGCAAAATGCAGCAAAAGTCATGGCCCAGAATGATAGATGGAATTCGAAAGAGTCATCCACCTCTGTCCAAAAAGGAAATTGCACTTTGGCCATTAAATGGTCCCATTACTAAGTATATAAATGAAATGGATTCCTATAAAGAACAGAAATAACTTATGACATTGTACCATGGATTCATTTGGAACAGGAGTTCAGATTGACAGGGCATCTAAGCAAATAAGTCTTAAAGCATTAGTGAATCTATAGCAAAAGATTGGACACGATCTGTGATATTAAAAGTATATATTCGACAATGTCATTATGAGTTATGAGATGAGCTCTGAGTCACTGTGGTGGTTCATTCTTATTTGTTATTTCAGGAAAGCAACTTGACACTTGCCTCGATGAGAAGAAAAGGTCAAAACATCAATTCCAGTTCCACCACTCTCATTCATCTCTCTTTTTCCTTTTATTTTAAAGGGATTCTCTTATTGACACCCCCTAAGGTGTCAATGGATTTGTACCCTTACCTTTTAGTCCCCTTGTTTTATTCCCGCAAGTTATTTAATGCAGAGCTAAAAAGGGATTTTCAAAATGTTGAAAGTCATTTATAGCAGCTTTAATGCAGTCCATATGTGAAATGACAGATTTACCCTCATTAAAAAACTGCATTAAATGCATTTGGGAATAAGACAAGGGGAAATTAAATGAAAGTGTCAAGTTCTAAATCAATAGGGGTGTCATTTACACAATCTCTATTTTAAAACACAAGAGAATAGGGGGATGGTTCAAGCAGGCAGTTGGAAAGTTAGTAAGTCAAGGATGGGTTTTGAACCCAAGTTGTGTTACAGCATCCTCGTGGCCAGTGTTGGTTTTTACCTTAGGATACCAGTCATAAAAACTGAATGGTCATAGAGTGATAGTGTCATCTACATCTTCTCCAGACCAATTTTCATGAGATACAGTTTTCAACTTGGATCTAGCTCCCCTTCAAAAGAACTAGAGAACTGACAAGTTTGTAGTTGACTATGATACTGCCGCAAATAAGCCCAACATGCATAAGACTTGACAACAAAAGTAAACATGATATACTCACAAAATGGGGGAAAACAACATTATATCAATAGCTAGCAACAGGCATAATTTTACAGAAGATAGGAATCATCTACCGGTAATACTATATGGGGTGGAATGGTAGGCAGTTAAGAAGTGTCATCTACAAAAGCTATGTGTAGTAGAGATGAGGATGTTAAGATGGATGAGCGGCAAAACTAGGAAGGATAAAGTAAGGAATGAACATATTAGAGCTGATTTGGGAGTTTCCGAAATTAGACAAGCTCCAAGAAAGTCATATGAGGTGGTATGGCCATGTTTAGCAGAGGCCTGGGGACTATCGAGTAAGGAGGACTGATTTGATTCTGATTGAAGGAGCTAAAAGAGCTAGGGGCAAGCCTGAAATTACCATAGGAGAAGTGGGGAATGAGATACATAGTCTAGGTCTAGTCCCAAGTATGACCTCGGGTAGAGACTATTGGAGGGAAAGGATCTATGTAGCCGACCCCATTTAGCTAAGATTCTCCTGACTTGCTAGAGGTTGTGCCTCTTTCCTCACTTTCATTTTTCATTTTTCATTTTTCATTTCCCATTTCTCATTTCTCATTTCTCATTTCTCCCATTTTGTTTGGACCTCAGTTTTCCCTACTTTGTTTCACATAGATCCATGTAGCGACCCCACGAAGTTGGGATAAAGCTCAGTTTGTTGTTGTTGTTGTTATAGGACCCATCTACAAAACATGAAAATCAGCAATCATCATACATAAGGTCAGCTTCAAATCTTAAATGCAATATGTGGACATTCTAACCAACTTTAACGTTGCCCCTGCTATTGCTACTGTGTTATCCACCTTTAACATCTAGAAGATTTTATTTGGTAGTTGTAATCCTCAAATATAAAGACAGTTTTGATGTTGAGAATCAAGGCTACCAGAGATTGGCCCAGGATTATGTTGAATAAGGTCAATATGATGGCATCATGGGAATGGTATGCTTTTCTCTCCCAGATCCTACTCCCAAAACCATAGTTGTTGAAACTCTACATAACAACTCCAGTTTCAATGCTTTCATATCTCCGAAATGTTACTTCCACCATTAGGGTAGTTGAAACTTCCACCTAAATTTGAAGGGCTTCCACTCCTCCGGAACATGGAAATGCTATTCAAAAAATCATGAGAGTTTCCTTTCCAAACAAGCCACTCCATAATATATGGATACTGTTCTGTCAGTCTGCACTTTGAAGCTTGCATTGACAGGAATTTTCTGCAAAATGAAAAGCTAACAGCCATTTTACTATCAATAAAGGAGATCAGTGAACCTTGGATCAACGATGGGAGTTGTCATATTGCCCACATCAGCCCCACGCCTCATCATTAATTGCACCTCGCCCAACAAAATCGTTGTCTTTGAATTTATTTTTAAGCAAAGGTGAGAACTACTATGAGGCTAAGGCCTACCTGACTGAAACTTCCCAAGAGGGTAACATGGTGCAGCAGGAGAATACACTTTGGGCAGCCACCTCACTGCAATGGGTATAAACTGGATGGAAGCAGGCTTGTAACCTGTTCATGTCTAAACAGCATAAATGGCAGACTTGTAGAAATGAGGACGATATTTTCCTCTAGTGGAATTTTTTGAGCCATAGCTTTGAGCTTTTGCTCCAAAGTCCAAACTTCAAAACCGTTTGTAGATTCTACTTCATGCAACTACTAATTCCATATTTATATGCATAGCATGACTTCTACATTCTCTAAATAAGATATCTCTGTATCAGACTTTTGAATTATTTGCAGGAGAGCCTTGCTCCTTGTAGTTCTTTATTCTCCTTACTGTTATTCACTAGAAAGAGGGGAAGTGTGCAACATAGCAGTAAATTAATTCTTTCAGTTTCAGCAATGCAATGTCGTTGTCAACCATAAATTTTCAAACAAAAAACCCACCATTGTCCTCTTTACATAATTAGCCATGTTGAGCTATTTCTCAGCTACCAAGGAATGGTCATTCTTTCAGATCTCCAATTTTATCACTAATTTAGGTGAAAGTTGTTTAATAATTCATGTGTACCGACATAATCTTTTTTCCCCCTTGATTTGAAACATCATCCCTTCTGTACAGAGAAAACCTATTTTCGCTTCAGGTTGGCAAGTAAGCATCAACATCAGCACCTCAAGTACAAGAGAAAGCACTAGACTCTGTTCACAGATCAGCTATTTCCTACTTGATAAAGTGAGCCAGTAAGACCTGCTCAAAGGATTAGTAGCAGCAAAGAGGAAACAAGATCAACAATGCTGCTATCCTTTTGTGGGCACTCTTTTCCCCTTAATAAAATATTTTTCACTTATAAAATAAATGTACCCTGCAAGACCATCATTTCAGGAATCAACATCAAACACCAAGTTTCTCCCAAAGGGTCATAGAAAGACCTTCAAATCCAAGAGAGTTGTTACCTAGCCTGTTTACATACCTCTATTCTATCAGACCCAAAAAAGAGCTTAAAAGTCTCATAGCATCTGTAAAACATTATGCGGCCATGCCCAGAAAGTCTGGAATTATCAAAAAAGAAACTATCATTGAAGGACTTCAAGCAGCCATGGGGAGTCCAAAAAGGAGCACTATAAGTATCCCTGTATTATCCCACAGTATCAGAAATCAAACCATCAATTCAACCAGACATTCAAAGTAGGTGTCTGAATTTTCAGAACAGAAAGCCAACTAAATGGATCATTGATCATTTTCTATCTTTTGATAGTTGAACAAACAGAAATAATGCCAATAAAAGAGTGACATGGTTTCATTCAAATAATAGGAAGGGTGAAGAAGAGATTGATTCTAGAGTTCAGGATTCTAGTTCAAAGGCAGTAGAAGTCCCGGCCAGAGGAGGTCCTCCAAGACATTTGTTCACTCCCCTACCCAGGAGGGGGTTTCAATCCTCTCAAGAAGTAGGGAGAAGTCTAGGAGCAAAACTATTTAATATGGTATCGATAGCAATAGCTATTTTTGTAGTTTGTCGGTCCCAGATTATACGTTCAACAGAAAACTTAACTTCCATAACAAACCATTACATGTTCACTTCTCTAAAAAGGGAATCAACTGTGATTGCTAGGAAGTTATTTCCCTTGCAAATAACTTTTAATCTACCTTTAGATTCCATGCCTTTAGGTACTGACTGCTTTGAATTTATAAAAAACAATGACTAATCTAGCATCATATTGCCCCACTAAGCCAAGGAAGCACAGTTTCATAACTGTATCAGAAAATCTTAGCAGGACTGCGTGGCAAAGGTCATGTTCTGATACATCATGCAATCTGACAATACTTTCTATGGATGAATAATAAATAGAAAGAAACTAATAGGAATGGTTCCCACACAACTATTAAGATCTTACCGAAAAGGTTGTCAAGTTCATAGTCCACTCTAAACAAAGGATTAGATGAAAGACAAGAGGTACACAATTCCCATCGCCAGGTTAAAAGCCTATTTTTTTCTTGCATTACAATAATCTAACTGTAGCAATAAATGGGGACTCAACCAATGGGGATCACTACTTTCAGGAGCTAAACATAAAAAATTTACAACTTATAACAAGTATTACAGCAAGTCTGGGCAGCATCCTAACAAAGAGCTACTCCAGAGCTCCAGCCTTCTCAAATAGAGAACACGAAATCCTTTGTGATGAACTTAACTTCATTTTAAGGTTTTAAATCCAGCTCTATAACGATGTTTCAGAAAGGCTTCTTAAACAACCATAAAGCAGATTAGTTGTGTTCAGATGCATCATCTCATCCAAAACAGATCCTTCTGATTGAATACACTTCGATCTCAGTTGTTCCATCACCAATCACAACTTGAAATTAAGTAGCACATAATGGTTAACAGAAAAAAGTGCTTAAGATCCTAGATTTATCTTCTTTTTTTTTCTCTTTGTAAAAGATCCTAGATTTATCACAGTAAGAAAAACTGACCCCAAAACAAAAATGAATTCATCAGTGAAGAATTTACTGTGGGAAATCCTTCAATTACAGAAGTGTTACATCACATGTAGTGTGCACATAATGGTTAACAGAAAAAAGTGCTTAAGATCCTAGATTTATCTTCTTCTTTTTTCGTAAAAGATCCTAGATTTATCACAGTAAGAAAAACTGACCCCAAAGCATAAATGAATTCATCAATGAAGAATTTACCGTGGGAAATCCTTCAATTACAGAAGTGTTACATCACAGTGTAGTGTAAAGCTAAGTGATGCAGTTTAGTTTCCTAAATAGGCTTGTTTTATTAGGAATAAGCTTAGGGTTGGGTTCCATACATGTTGGGCCTTTGATCCCATGTGTTTTGAGTGTATTGGGCTACTTTTATGGGTCTAAACTAGGGGTTCTAAGGTTGCATACGGGATTCAGTGATTTGTTTCCTTTTCTTTAGTTTCCTTTTTAGATGGGGTTATTTAGTTTCTAATTTCAAGTCATTGTTAATTTCTAATTTCTGTCTAGACTAGTTTCTATTTTCATTAGATTCTAATTTCCAGTTTTTAGTAACTTCTTGTAATCAATTTTTAGTAACTCAGATTTAGTAACTCTTAGTTACTATTACTTGTAAACCCTCCCCATCATTATTATAAATAAAGAAGAGCTCTTATCATAGAGAGACAATTTTGATTTTGAAAAAAAAAAAGAACCTGCTGCTGGTCGCTGCCATGCATCTACTGGATTTTCTGTGTGTGTGATCACAGAACAAGGGGCTGGTGTTTGATCCGATCGACTCCTTGCGGCGTGAAGTCCAGGAGGGTTTCTATAAGTCTTCTTATTCTCTTTTAAGTTTGTTTCAGGGTCCTACTGCTGTCAAACAATCAGTTATTTATAACTTTAAATTTTCTGCCCAGAAATTCTGAAACAGAGCCTTCGGTCTTTTTCTGCTGGAGCCAGTTCCAGCCACTGATTGGTTTCCAAACTGTGGTTGATTACTCCCCTGTACTCCCTTAAGAATCAAACCAAAGCAGGCCTAATTTTGTGCTGCCATTATAGAGATATTCGAAATCTCCAGAATTTTGCCCTATAGTGATTCTGCCAGAATACAACCAGAATCGATAGCCTGATTTGTCTTATTATGTTCTGTTATTTTTCTGCTGTTGTTTTGGGACTGTTGCCTCTTATTACTGCTGCTGGTTTAAACTTATTTGATCTACTGATATCTGGTCTAAGTGGCGTTGATTACTGTGATCGATAGTTACTGGTTTCTTCCTTTTCTGTTGGTTGATTATCTCTGGAATATGGGGATTGGTTTTGGTTGTTCTTTGGTCTACAAGTTCCTGTTGTTTGGGTCTAGTTTGACTTGTCAAATCTAGTCCTACATTACTAAGCTTCACACAAACTAAAGTCACATGAATCCATACACATGCAGATATCCAGAGGTCTCCCCTGCAAACTGAACTGCATCTTTCCTCCATTTCATGGACCCAAAGTCTACATAGACCTCAAATTAAAGCTAATGTCAACTGAACATGTACTTCTGAACCTTGAATTGAGGTCACAAGAGATTGGAGGGCAAGGAGAATGAACAATAAAAGAGGTAAAAAAGAAAGGAAAGCAATAGCACGTCCAACAGAAATTACAATGCAAGTTTGACCTAATTACCTCCCTCAGGTAAAAACCTCATAGAATTTCTCCATGACAAGCAAACCAGAATCAATTGACTCCAATGGATCCTTTCGAAGCCGATGTCTTAAGCAGTTGGGAATGACAGTAGCTATATCATCAGCCGTTACTTTGTCTCTTCCTTTCAGAGCAGCCAGGGCTTTAGCAGCCCTATTTGTCACAATATCTCCTCTTAATCCATCAACATTCAGTTCAGCACAGACCTTAGAGATCTTTACCTTCAGATCACGGTCGATCTGAACAGAAGGAAGAGACCTCCTGGCCGATGAAATCTGTTGCTGGAGCTTCTCTTGTTCTATCTTGTAGGAATCACGGAACTCTTTAGGATTTCGATCAAACCGAGCTCTCTCCTCCACGATCTTCACTCTGAGTTCAGCATCCCTCACCGTCCCCACCTGTGCATGCATTCCAAAACGATCAAGAAGTTGTGGCCTGAGCTCACCTTCTTCAGGGTTTCCAGAACCTATTAGAATAAAACGAGCAGGATGTGAAATTGATATTCCCTCTCGCTCAACCATGTTCCATCCAGAGGCAGCAGAGTCAAGAAGTACATCCACCAAATGGTCATCCAGAAGGTTAACTTCATCCACATAAAGAATTCCTCGATTGGCTTTAGCCAGAAGACCAGGTTCAAATGCCTTCACACCTTCTGTTAGGGCCTTCTCAATATCAATTGTTCCACAAACTCTATCCTCAGTTGCACCAAGAGGCAAATCCACCATAGTGATTTTGGTCCTTGTGACTGGGAATTTTTCCCCAGCTAAAACTTTCTCTCGGACTTCCATGCCCATGGATTCTGGATCTTCTGGATCAGAGTTGAATGGGTCTCCTTTGACAACCTCGATTTCTGGAAGTAAATCCACCAGAGACCTGACAGTGGTGGATTTCCCAGTACCTCGATCACCCATTATCATGACACCCCCAATCTTGGGATCTATCACATTTAACAGAAGACACAACTTCATCTCTTCTTGTCCTACAATAGCGGCGAAAGGATACACCGGCCTCTGGCTTTCCCTAGAAGCAATTTTCTGGGCCTGAAAATTACATGGTTTAGAAATTTAATCGACATTCAATGCCCATCTCTTTAAAGTTCAGAGGTGACAAAGTCCTCAATAAATAAGTGTTCACGGATAAATTCGAAGAAACAATAAAAATCGTATAAATAATAAAAGCACCAGATTTTTCATTTTTTTTTCTTTTTTAATTTATACCCAAAAAGAAATGTGTTGTGATTCCTGAGAACTCTAACAAAAGTCAAAACGTAAATTCATGGTCAAATTAAAATTTAAATTGAGCATGAACTCCAGAGAAGAAACCAAAAGCAAGAATCGAGGATGTAAAACCTAGATAAAGAATAGAACCTGCTCGATAGGGGCGGTTTCTGTAGCTACATTGGTAACAGTAAGCTGGAGATGAGTTCTTCCCTTATTAAGAGGAATTTCGAAACCCCCAAAAAGCTTCTTTCCACGAATCTGAACTGAAACAACAAACATTATTCCAGTTAGTATTATTTCTCTACCTTTCCCAAGAAACTGTCAAATCCATCTCTAATTCCTCATAAATGACAACTGGAAACAAGAAAATAGGGCAACAAAAAAAGAGGGGAAATGAATTGCAGACTTAGTATGATTTATCCATCGTGTTCCCCTAAAAAGAAATGTGAGAAGCAACGAGGTAAGAGAAGAGATGAGACTTGCTTCTACTCTGCAACATACCTAAGATTGAAGCAAGAGAGAGAATCGGAGCTTTTAAGGACGGAGTAGTGTGCATTTTATGAGAAACTATAGCTGCAGAAGAGGCTCCGAGAACTCCCGCCATGTCCAACTGTTACAACGACTTCAACCTCTCTATCTCCTCCGTCTGCTTCGTGCTCACGTCAAATAAGCTTTCAGTAGCACGAGCGGGATAAGAGTATAGGCCCTAGAGTTTTTTTCTGTTTTTTTTTTGGACCTTGATCAGGGTTTAAAATGGAATCGGGGAACGAATCGGTCATGCCGATTCCTGATTCAAATCAGCCAGAATGGACAGAAATGGAACAGAATCGGTGGGAATCAGTAGCATTACTCTCTCCTTCCCAAATATATGGTGCTTTTTTTTTTTTTTTTTTTTTTGTTGAAAACATATGGGCTTTTAACAATACCATAAAACACAACAACAAACATAATCTTATCCCAAATAAACTAACAAGACTAACCCAAATGTCAATGTCATTTCTTATCATTGTCAGTTGATGATTTTTTATTTTGATTAAAATTATAAAAAAATAAAATAAAATAATAAAGAACAATAACAACAAAAGAAGGGGAAAAAAAGTGCAAATGGGAGTAAGAGAAGAAGATAAAGCATTATTCAAAGATGCATCACAAGAACATCCACTACAAGGGGTCTGCTACCCAGGTTCTTGTCCTCCACTAAACTCTAATCATGGTCATAATAGAATCGAGCACTCACCATATGCATATTTTTTCTCACCACTTTGTCAATAGTCATTTTAAGTTTGTCCCTACCTCTTCTAGCTCCTTCTAAATGAATCTGATCACTCTTTCTTATTAGGACATCAATAGGTCTCCATTGCACATGGCTATACCACCTCAACCGGCTCTCACAAAGCTTGTCCCAGATTGGTGCAATCCTAACTTGGTTCTAATACAGATCATTCTTTACTTTATCTCTCCTAGTTCTGTCACACAGTCTTCTTAGCATCCTTATCTCCACTACGCTCAGTTTAGTCAAATCACTTCTTGACTACCCAACACTCCGCTTCAGTGTCATAGCTAGTCGTATAACTATTATATATAATTTTTCCTTCAGTTTAATAGGTATTATTTTGTCAAATAGCACTCCTGATGCACTTCTCCATTTCATCTATCCCACTTTATTTTTGTGAGCGACATCATCCTTTATATCGCCCTCTTTATTAATGATGTACCCTAGTTATTTAAAATAATCACTCTAGGGTAGTTCCCATTCCCCGTTCCCGTTCCCCAAGTTTCACCACTCTCTTCCCTCCCCTAGTATGACTGATGGGCACATGATATACTTTGTCTTCATTCTGCTTATCATAAACCTTTTGATTCCAAGCTTGATCTCCATAACTCCAGTTTAATATTAATCTCTTCTAATGTTCCATCTATTAGAACAATATCATCAGGAAATAGCATACACCATAGAACTAGATCTTATAAGTGTATGGTTAAATCATCAATTATGAGTGCAAACAAATAAGGGCTTAAAGTTGATCATTGGTAGCTCCCATTCCCTGTTCCCGTTCCCGATCCCATTCCCGTTTCCTAAGTTTCACCACTCTCTTCCCTCCCCTAGTATGACTGATGGGCACATGATATACTTTGTCTTCATTCTGCTTATCATAAACCTTTTGATTCCAAGCTTGATCTCCATAACTCCAGTTTGATATTAATCTCTTCCAATGTTCCATCTATTAGAACAATATCATCAGTAAATAGCATACACCATAGAACTGGATCTTATAAGTGTATGGTTAAATCATCAATTATGAGTGCAAACAAATAAGGGCTTAAAGTTGATCATTGGTGTAGCCCAATAATAATTGAGAATTTGTTACTTTGACCCGCTATTGTTTAAACACTAGTCACCACTGCCTCATATATTTCTATAATTATACCCATAGTTATTCATACCCATTCTCTTATCTAAGATGTG
Source organism: Macadamia integrifolia (assembly GCF_013358625.1). Classification (NCBI taxonomy): domain Eukaryota; kingdom Viridiplantae; phylum Streptophyta; class Magnoliopsida; order Proteales; family Proteaceae; genus Macadamia; species Macadamia integrifolia. Next base: position 222,655 of record NW_024870570.1, read on the forward strand.
CTAAATGTGCTCTCTCAGTACTATGTCATAGGCTTTCTCTAAATCAATGAAGACTATGTGAAGGTCCTTTTTGTGGTTTTAAATACTTTCATATGCCTTCTCAAGAGGTAAATAGCATCTGTTGTGGATCTCCCTGTCATAAAACCAAATTTGTTCTCCATTACCTTAGTTTCCTCCTTTAGAAGGGCTTCAATAACTTTTTTTTCCACAGAGTTTCGTAGTATGATTCATAAGTTTTATACCTTTATAGTTATTGCAGTTCTGGATATCATCTTTGTTCTTAAAAATTTGAACTACAATGCTTCTCCTCCACTAAGCCGACATAGTCTTTGTACTCAAACTCTTAGTAGACAATTTGTTAGCAAAAAAAAAAACATAGTGGCCATTTAGTTTACCCAAAAAATAAACCATATGGGCCTTATATTGGATAAAATATTTCCCCTATCATGATATGTGTAGGGTATGAGACTCCCTCTCACACTATCGGCATGGGAAATCCATAGTGAATGAAAAATATGTTTGTAATTTATATACACTAAAGCAACCCGTCATTGAGCTATCAACACGTGGTAGAAGGATAGTTATCGGTGATTGGCTTGAGTGAAAAATGAAGAGATCTATTCGGGAAAAAATCCCTTTAGATTGCGAAACCACCTCAAGATTCCACCTATCCCTTTTGGCACATTCATACTCGGACTCAATCTCTCCAAAGAAGGAAACAAAAGCGACTCCCAATATGGAAAGAATTTTTCACGCTTAAAGATGGAAACCTACTATGACACAATCTCCTAACCAACTTCTACAAGGAATTCATCTTGAAGCAGGACTCTACCTCAAACCATTTTATATAAAGAGGAGAGGTAAGACATAAGGTACATCATCTGACATCTTCAATGATTATTGCTTTTTCGCAACCCTCATTATCATTGTTGTTGCACGAAATACGAACTTGAGTGTCGGATAATCCTCTCTCAGAGTCCACTTTGGGTCTTTCTTAACTTATTTTGAGTTGTGTAGGACGTCCACATAAAAGTTTTTGATCGTAACATTAATGAAGATGGTTACAATTAACTCTTGTAAACATTTATTTTCTTTTTTTCTTTTCATTTTTAATATTTTTTTTTGTGCGTTTGGCTAAATTTCTCACCCTCTTTTGAGAATATGAATTTCACGCTCCTCATCATACTCTCTCTCCTCCAAACACTTCACACTATTAGTTGTGCAAACTCCAACTTTCCCTCTCCCTTCTCTCTCCAACTCTCCCTCCCTTCTGGATCTCTCTCTCCTCTCACCCCACCCTTTGCATCTCTCCCCCTCCCTCACCCTCCCTTCTAGATCTCCCTCTCTCCCCCTTACATATCCCTTCCCCCTACTCCACCCCACCCTTTGCACATCTTTCTCCCCCTCTCCTCCATCTCAAGCTCTGGCTTTGGCTCCCCTCTTCTTGAGAACAACTTAGCAATAGTGTATGTTGAAACTATGTACAGTGTAGTGGCAGTCGTGAAAATATGTAGACATAGCTAAAAATATTAGAGAAGCTAGTATTGACGATATCACATATGAGCTGAAAGGGCATGGGTTGATATGATTGATAGAGTAGATCAGTTGTGGATGGGAGTGGAATAGATAAGCTTGACATGCATAGGCAATAATAATTCATTACCCAATGGGAAGAAAATACATACAAACCACTAAAAAGGAGGGGGGGGAGAAAAAACAAAAAACAAAAACAAAAAGCCAACCCTCAAGGAGGAGAGAGAGTCCTAATCACGGAGAGAGGAAGATCCTAGGACACAATAATATGGTTGTTCCTGGGGAAGCAATACAGGTAGAAGAGACACTAGAAATCTTGCCTTTGACATAAAAAAAATAAAAAGAATCCAAATTTTCCGAAACGGAAGAGAGCTGGAGGTACATTTTCTATGACTGCGTTCCATCCAGGTTTGATTTATAGATACATAAAAAGTAAGCTTGTCCACACTGTTGCAAATAGAAGTCCCTACAAAAGTCATATCCATCCAAATTATAGAGGTAATTCCTGTAGTTCTAAGAGAATATTTGGCAATCACCCATTTCCAGATAGAGGAAGAAATATAGCAGGCAAAAAAGAGGTGAGCAATATCTTCTGGCTCCGTCCTGCAGAGATAGCACATTGGGGAGATAGGAATCCTTCATTAGACAAAGAAGGACTACGTGCAAAGGTAGTTAGTGAAGACATGCCAAGTAGTAAAACTCTAATAAGGAATGTGCTGCTCGAACCAACTTAGTTTATGCGAAGAAGAAGAGGGACCATGAATCCTAATAAAGTCCCAAGTGGCTTCGGAGCTAAAAAGACCTGAGGGGGAGGGTTTATAGAGAATAGGATCATTTCTCTTTTGCCAATATCCAAAGATGATGGTCACATAATTCTATATAATAGCAAGCTAGGGCAGAATGGGATTCGATGGGTCCATATGCTCGAAGTCAAGATAACTACAACCAACAAATGCTTGGATAATCCTGAACTATAGATGGCTTTGGCACTGATGGTAGTGGATATGACTCCCATCATATGCCAATGATCCAGCCAAGGAAGGTAGAGGACCCATCAACAATTTAAGAAGAGATAACTCTGGAGACAGATTGTCTAAGAGGCAGGATCTTTCGCTACTCCAAGGAAGCATCAGGAGAATTTTAAAATGTCCAAAAGGAGTATGAGCGAAGGAAACTCGAGTACACCCAATCAACGCATATACGTTTCCTTTTAGTAACTAACTTCCGAACCAACTTAGTAATACCATGTGAATTGACATCCTTGATGCACCTCAAAACCAGACCCCCTTCAGCTTTTAGGAGCCAAGCAACAGCCTAATTTAGGGCTGGATGAATCTGGAGCATTCAAATCCTTTTCAAAGGAATGCAGCAAAAATAAAATGAAGCATTGAGATAGTGGACATAGGCAACCATAGATACCATACCAATATATGTAAGAGGCTTGGAGAACTGATCTAATAAACTCCAATTGACCAACATAAGATAGGAGTTTGTCATTCCATAATTAAAGACGCTTTCTGGTGAAGTCATAAGAATGCAGTGATAAGCAGATAGCCTAGTTGGGATTAATGGCAATTTCAAGTAATCAACCAAAAGATGGCCAAGAAAACCCAGTCTTCTCAAAGCCTTAACAAAATCAAAGACCCCAACTAGAAAGATGAGAAATTTACCTAGGTTAATATGGAGCCCAAACATAGATTCAAAGTGATCCAAGTATTACATCATGGTCTACAAGGAATAATCATTTGCTTTAAAAAAAATCATTAAATCATTTGTGAATGCAAGATGAGTAAGTTTGATGGCCTTATACTTTAGAATGACATATATGAGCTACTAATTAGTGAAAATACTCCAAGAGAGAACATCTAAGGCCATGTAGAAGATATAAGAAGATAAAGGGCATCCCTAATGGTTCCACACTGAAGAGAATAAGTATCTTATCTGGCCACCATTGGCCATAATAGAGAAGCAAGGAGTAGCTATACAGTGGTAAAACCAATTAACAAATAGTAAAGGAATAACCATCTAGTTCAACATTGAACCAATGAAATCCTATCTTAATGAATCAAAGCCTTGTGGATGTCAATCTTCATGAAGACAACAGGGGAGTGAGAATTCCAGTCGAAACTTCTCATAATCTTATTACAAATGATAATATTGTCACTAATACTTCTACTTAGAATGAAGGCCAATTGGTTGTCACTAACAAGAAAATCAATCACAAGCTTTAATCTATTAGCAAGAATCTTGGCTATGAACTTATACAAAAGATTACATAAAGAGATCGATCTAAATTCATTCATAGCATCGACTCACTATTTATTAGGGATGAGATAGAGGAAGGTATGACTAATCCCTTTGATTTGGCTTGGATTAAAAAGAAACTCTTGACTGCTTTGATCAAATCCTCTTTTTTTTTATATCCCATGAAGAGAAAAAATCTTATACTAAACCTACCTAAACTCGATACTTTGTTTGCATGGTGAGAAAGGATAACAGACCCAATTTTATCATATGAAGGAATAGCCAAAAGCATATCAACCAAGTTTTTAGGGATGAATTTGTTTATAAGCCAATATGGGATGGGATTTACTGGCCAAGGTCAAGCTTGAACAAGTCCTTGAAATAATCAATAGTCACAACTTTAATATCATCGTCTTTGTGAATCTGATTTCCATCCGGAGCAATCAGCTTAGGGACAGAATTGATGTTGGTTCTTGCCTTCATAGAGCGATGAAAGTAATTCGAATTAGTATCTCCCAATTTCAACCAATTGATCCTATATTTTTGTCTTAAAAAACTTTTCTCTCGAGCAAGGGGAGAGGAGACACTAATCGACTAATTATTTTCTTCCTCATACAAGGAGGAGTTGAGGTTGAACTGAAGCTTTATCTGAAGAGAAGTAAGCTTATTCTTGTAGTCATTAACTTGAGAGGAAATATCCAAATGAGTTAGTATTCCAAGCTTTAAGGGCTTCTTTCACGTTTCGAAGCTTCCTGTTTGAGGCAATAAAAGGGGCAGACAAAGCTTCAATAGCCTTGAGCCAAGCTTCCGTAACAACATAAAAGAAATAAGGATGGCAAGAGATATTGCAAAAGTGGGAGAGAGGTTATGGATTAGGCATGATAATCTCATCACAAAGCATACTAAATCGAATTCTTTTTTGCAAAGAGAATTTAAAATTAAAGCTCAAGATTTCCTATATTCCAAAGAAATGATAGATATACAAAACTGAAACTTTAACCATTTCACATTAAAAGAAAATAAGGATATTGAAATTCAAAGATCAAGATTAATCTTGATCAAGATTAATCTTTTTTTTTTTTCACGCAATGTGTCATCTGACAACATAAATAATTGTTTCCATGAAAAATAGAATTATTGGGTCTAGTAGAACAAGAAAAAATATTTGAGCAAAATAAAATAATAATTTTCTGCTTTGGATAAAGGAAAACAAAAACACCAAAAAGAAAAACACATCTTGTCAAGCATGGAAAGAAAATGAGCTTGAATCTAAGTAACACAATGATTGAAATGCTAGAATACAGTTTAGTAATCATATTTTTACTTAAATATTATTAAAATATTTCGCCAAAGATGCAAAAGGAAGAGGAGAAACTCCATTTCCATTATACTGATAAAAATTATATAGGATTTGACAACAAACCGTTAAGTTAAAAGGCACTAACTACACAACAATTGTCCAAATCTCGCCTCAACTAGATTTTCTTTTCCCTCTTTAAAGAGTTGTCACTGAATATTCACCACTCAAATTTATTTATTCAAATAAGTATTGCTCCAACATAAAACTATGCTCTGAACATGGATTCACCTAAATTCGTCCAATTACTTCTAGATCTAAAAGCTATAGTGAAAAGAACCCAGAAGTCATCAAACTAGTAATACAAATAGCATCATTCTTTAAGGAGTTATTCCCGAAAGAGTTACATTCCAAGTTTTAAGGGCTTCTTTCACATCCCGACATTTTGAAGTTTGTGGTCAAGGCAATAAGAGGAGTAGAGAAAACTTGAACATATTTGAGCCAAGCTTCCTTAACAATAGAAAGAAAATCAAGATGGGAAGACCACATATCAAAATATTTAACGCGGTTTGGAGCCAGAAGAAGTTTAGGGTTGAACTAACAACGATATAAGGCTGTGACGAAAAAAAAAATCTAGGGCTCAAAGGAAGCATGGGAAGAAGGGAAAGAGGAAAGCCAAGCTTCATTCACTAATGGTCTATCCAACTTACAGATAACACGGGTATCACCTGATCTTTTTTTATTTCAAGAGAATTTGACACCTGGCCATCTGAGGTCATTCGTAACAATGTCATCAATGCAATCATTAAATGCATCAACACTGACAGTATCCAATGGGCCCCATCACCTGATCTTTTGTTATTTCAAGAGAATTTGACACCTGACCATATGAGGTCATTCATAACGACATCATCTATGCAATCATTAAATGCATCAATATTGACACTATCCAATGCCCCCCACCTCATTTTTCATGACCGAAAAACATTGAAGTCTCCGAAAATCCCCTGAAGATGGGACCCAATCTGATTGGTAATACGACAAAGATCATTTCAGAGAACCTCTCTATCAATAATACGATTAGGTGCATAAATGGCAAAAACCAAAAAGGAAGTACTGCACGAAGGGTCAAAAATGGAAAGATGGAGACACTAGTGGATGAAGATAAAAAGGAAAACAATGAATATTGACTTGTCCCATAAGAACCAAATACTGCCATTTGGATGGCGGGAGTGATTGATAATAAGGGTCGAATCAGGAACAATAAAGGAGGCAATACGAATAGTAAAAATTTCTTTGACACTGATTTCAAGTAAATAGCAAAAACCAAAATGGAGTTCTTTGAGGAGCAAGAGGACAACTTACTTTCGAGGGGAGTTAAGGCCCCTGCGGTTCCAAACAGGCCTTCAGACATTACGGCAAATTGAAGAAGGCAACGAAAGCTCCAAAGAGGAAGAACTAGGCAAAACAGAGGCAGACCTAGACTTATTGCAATGCTGGTATGAGTGAGAGGGAGAAGAAGGGATGGAAGTCTTTATGCGGGGCCGAGATGGGTCACAAGTCACATGCTTGATTTTAGGGGCATGAGATTTCGTAACCATGACAAAGGATAGTTTAGTCTTAGCAGCCTTGATGGGCGAAGGAGGAATAGACCTAGACGAGTGGAGCTTGCCCAAATCTAAGGAATGAGGCCCAGAAAGGGGCTCCGAAGTGGTAGAAATAGTTGAGGGACTGACAAGGTTGGCTAGGGCCTGAGTTAATCTAGGAGGCCCAGAAGAGGCAGACGAGTGGGCCAAGAGGGAGGGGGTTACATGGGTCCAAAGCCAAAGAATTATCAGAAAGCATGGTTTTAAGTATCAGTCTTGTATCGGCATTGGTTGAGATCGATCCCGGATCCTTAACTGATCTGGATGGGTTATCTGTATCATTTTAGGGGTAAAATAGTAAAAAATTAGTACTTTGTTTTAGGGATGTAACTGGATAGTCGAAATCTGAATTTGAATTCGCATTCGTATTTGTTTAGGGGTATCCGTATTCGGTTAAAAGATATCTAGAATAAAATCCAAATTATCTGAAAATTATCCGATCCAATTAAATAATTAATTAATGATGTCGAGGGTTTTTGAAGTTTAAACATGTTCTAGAGAATGAAGAAAAGAGTTAAAAAAACTTAGAAAGATGGATTAAGAGCAAATTATATTCATTGTAATGAGGAATGTCCAGATTACACAAGTTAGAGAATAAATGGATAGTTAAAAATCCGAATTCGATCAGCATCTATATTTGTTTAGGGGTATCCAAATCTAGTCAGAAAATATCCGAATCAGAACACATCCAATTCGAATTCAAATTTGATCCATATCCAATCCGTTTACACCTCATACTTTTCTTACAAAGCAGGGACAAAATCGACCTATTCCCATCTATCCAATCCGGATAAGTTGCTAATACCGATACCGATACCGATACCGTCTCCTAAATCTTTGTCCGGAAGAGATTAAAAAAAAAAAAATTAGGAAAGGATTAAGATTCCAGGGTGGGGTCTACAGCCACCTCAGCAGGCGAAGGAAAATTCTCGACAAAAGCGGGAAGAAGATTCACCAGTTGGTTTTAGGTTCTCTGGAGAAGAGGCAACCGACCTTCTCGCGGAGTGCTAGTCGGAGTCGTCCTTAGCGGAGAGGGAGATCGAGTGCCAGAGTCGTCCTAGTAATCGAACTAGCTTCGATTAGGTAATATGCTCCATTGACGACTGTTCTGTGATCTGGTTATGATTACTTAAGAACGATGCATTTGCATTACTAGTTTGATGAATTCTAAGCTCTTTTTTCACTATAGCTTTTAGATCTGGAAGTAATTGAATGGATTTAGATGAATACATGTTCATAGTATAGTTCGATGTTGGAGCAGTACTTATTTGTTGAAATTAAATTTGAGTGGTGAATGTTCAGTGACAACTCTTTACAATGCTGTTTCTAAATGAGAATCAATTGGGAATTTCTGCTCAGTTCCAAACTCTTGTTGTTCTCTGGCACCACCGATGATAAAAGAGGAAACATAGTTGGTCACCTGTGAATAAAAGGACAATCAATGTGAAGTCTAGTCTCAGAACTAAAAACGTGATCATTTAAAATGTCTCAAAAATTATGTTAGGAGATCATGTTTCTGTCAATCAGTGTCAGAAGATGGTCCATCCATTTTATGGTTGATATAAATTTCCTTTGATTTTTTCTTTTCTTACACCATTAATTCATCATATGTTTATTTTCTTCTAACACTATCAGTTTACTTACTTTAAATTTTGTAACTCTAGATAAAGTTTCTCTTTTCTGAACTAGATCCCTCCACCTGTTGTTCTTCCAGGGCTGCAGGGGTTAATTGTAACATTAACTTCTACAGATTTTAAATGGTGGAATCACAGAAAGGAGCTGCTCCAAATTCCGACTCAAAAGGGAAAAGTTCACTGCTAGGTATGATCCCTTAAACTCATCTCATCTAGCAAGAAGTAACAAGAAACTTGAATTCTTCAGTTGAGTATTTATAGAATTTGTTGTTATTATAAAAAGGGTGGGCCGGGGGGGGGGGGGATGTGTGGAGAAAAGAATAGAGTGCAGTATGTGTATCTCCATTTTGCATTGACATTACTGCTATTGAAGAAGTTGGCAATGTTGTCTGAAATTTTACATAAATAGACTATGCTTATTATAGTTGTCAAGTTGTTGCCTGGGTGTCCAGGTGCCCTGCTGGAAGGGTGCCTTGGTAGCCTATGAGTTGCCTAGGAGCCGGTTGGTGTCACCTTGATTTTTTCCCTCCAACGCGTAGGGTCACCTAGACACTGTGACAACTGTCAAAAAACAATAACTTGTTTGAATGCATTATAATTTAGATCTTATCTATTGGTCACCTAAATACTAAGCTTTCAGATGCTGCAAGAACATTAAACTATAAGAAAAAAATTCATGTTTTAAATTGTAAGAGGGAATCATTTGATGAGATGCTATACTCTTTAAACAGATGAAGAATTTGGAAAGGAATTCCTCAGTTCCTGGAAAACAATGTCTGTGACAGAGGACGATGGCATGGATTTTAGCTGTGAACCAGCCCCCAAAGGCATGAAAAAGAACTTCAACTTTGATAAACTGTGAGTTCTCTAGTTAACCCTTCAAAAATGTAATATATATATATATATATATATACCGAAGGTGAAAGGCCAAGGGCTCCAATGCACATTAGAAATGACATATGTTCAAGTATTGGCTTTATTTACCAAAATCATAGGCCATTGTCTTTGGTGCCCAACTGTCTTTTCTTTTTTCTGGTTTGACCTGATTCTAATGACTTTTATTTTCTTATTCCTACCCTTCTTACATTTTTAAGAGGCCTTCTCTAGGCATTATGTTAGACAGCTTTGATCGATTTGCTTGTCTTTCTTTGGACATACTTTTCAATTTGGCGAATAAACACAAAATTTCCACATAAATGACCCTGTTATATAAGACTATACTAATGAAGCATTATTTTATCTAGGGACATGGATTTTGCTCTCGATGGTGATTTTGGGAAATTGTCATCCTTCAAAGTTGACATGTCAGACCTGGATTTCTCCAGTCCCAAATCTACAGACAGACCTGACAAAAAATCAATCGATGGAAAACGTGAAGCAAAGAAGGACCACTTCAACTTCAATTTTGATTTTAAAGAGTATGTTTATTATGCATTTACATAGCAAAGGCAATGGTTTTTTTTGAAGTCCCATAGACATATACTGTTGGAATTTGACTACCGATTGTAGGTGTCACTGATTATGTAATCAAATAAATGTTATTTTTTTGGACACTCATGATCTGTACTGATTGTTTAATCTGAGATTCAGATTGGATAATTTTGATTTGGATTCAAGCTTAATGAAAGGGAAACAGAAATCTGAAAAATGCACAGATGATAAGGAATTTGATTCTTCAGTTAGACATGAGAAGGATCAAGTTTTCAGAAGCAACTTGGCCACAGAAGCCGATGCATTCAAAGAAGATGATGCCAAAAAAGCCAGTGTGATGGCTTCAAAGTTTGAGGGTTTGACAGATGGGGATTTCGATTCTATAACTGGTGGTGCTCCAACAAATTCAAAATTCGAAAATGTACATGCATCAGGGGGTGCAACAGCTTCTCAAGATGAAAATATAAGTAACAGACGAGAGGAATCTAACCAGCCTAGCAAACTCTCCTCAAAATCATATGATCAACAGCCTATCCAGGATTCATCTGGCCAGTCTGTCTCTTTTGATGATCCAAGGCAAGAGACTGCTGCAGACTTACAGGCAGGAATTTGTTCCTCAGAGACAGAAAGAGATGCAAATCAAGGTATTTGGTCTCAGACTGATTTCTCATATTGATCTGACTCTGTAAATATGTTTCTGTCAGAAATTTTTATTGCAATATGCGTCACAGGATTGCAGAGCGCTAAATGTGAGACTGGAAAAAGCTTGGGGAACCAAAGTCAGGTTTCCATGAAAAATATATCTGGGGATGAGTCAGCCCCAGGTAATGCAGGTGGGGAAGATGTTGATCTCAAACTGTTATCTGGTGTAGACAGTGCATATGCAAGCATGTATAAGTTAATGTTTTCTTCACCCCAATATGCAACACAGGATTGCAGAGCACTAGAAATGAGTTTCAGAAAATGTTGGAGATCCAAAATCATATCCCTATGAGAAATATATCTGGGAACAAGTCAGCCCTAGGTAATGCAGATATAGTGGATGCTTCAACTACAAGCCTGTCACCGAACATGCAGAACACAAAAGCTAGAAAAGAGAACAATGATTCTGTGTCACACGTTCTTCTGGCCCCAGTGCAAAGGTGAAATGTTGTCAAAATTTTTCTTCATTATCAGATCCACTGATGATCCATTCTGCAATTGAGATGAGGAATTTCTATTCAAAGTAAGCATTGGAAAGCCTGATTACAGTCTCTGAGTGTGCAGTAAGCTGGCTTTTGGACTTATCGCTAACTAAATATGTTGAATGTGCAGTCCTTGACAAAGCCATCTATCCATCTTGAATGGAATGGATATTCAGGGGCAAGTTTTTCTATGAATCACAGATCTAGATGCTGTATCCAAATACATAATGTAGCTCACAGAACAGCATAATCCAAATGTAGAAACCATGGAAGAGCAAGATAGGAGAGCATAGTTACCAATAGTCCCATTAATGAAGAAGAATGGCACTTACAGTGAACCCATCGGTCTGAGGGCTGCAGATACTGACTATCCTTAAGATAAAATTTTGCTCCCTCAGGAGAATCTCCACTGCAAAAATTTAATGGCGACTTACCCCCAGAATTTGAACACTTCTTGGGTTATCTGTGGGTGCTTAATAGCTTAGATGTGTCCCAGACTTAAGTCTTCTTGAAGATCAGAAAACATTAATAGAAAAAGTTCAAAGCTCTCATTAACATGGTGGACCAACTCAGACTCACATTGAAAAATCATACCTCCAATGGGATGCTAAATGTAAGCCCAAGTATACAATACCACAACCATACAGGGAAATCAAAACGACAAGGAGTTGTAACGTCAGCCTATATCCCGATACTCGACCTATAATGGTCCAAATACAAGGCAAGCAAGGAGGACTTAGTACTAAATAAAACCTGTTAGGATGTTATCCAGTTTCACCATGGGACAAACTCTGAAAATCTCAAATCAAGATACAAGCAATAGAGATTTGTAGGGAACCTTCAATGTTAGATCTATTGAACCATGTCAACTTAAAGTTGTGAAACGACATAGAAGACAGAATGATGAGTCTTAGCACATGAAAATTGTGAATCCAAATACATAATTAACTACAAGCTAACAGTTTGTACTACCCATGATCTTGGTTTAGATTGTTGGGAAATGCCTTTAGGGTTATATGAGGTTTGGTATTGCATATTCAGATTACTTGTTTCATTTTTCACTTGATGCAGTGAACCCAAAGCTGACAAGGTCATGCAAATGAAAGAACAAGGAAATGGGTGTACACATTTGACATTCCTGAGTAGAACCCAAGAAAATGTTTCTCAGTCACATCTGGCTCTTACTTCAATGAAAATCCATTCTCTTGGAGAGAAAAGAAAGGAAAGTGCGCATTTAAGTCCAACAGATCAAAGAAGGTGCTTCTTAGATTAATTAATATGTTTCTACAATCGTAATCATTTTTATAGCTCAAAGCCTTAAATGGTACATTTTTCTGCTGGCTGGATTTCAATAGTGATGCACAAGGTAGGAATCCAAAGGTTGGTACTTCAAGCTCACATGATGCTACCCTAACTAAAGATGTACCTGTCATAAAGGAAAGTGAAAAGAATGACAAAGATCACAGTATCTCTGGCCCTAGGTGAGGCTTCTATACCTATAATTTCCATTACTTACCATACCACAACTAAAGTTTGACATGTTTGTATGATATTTGTTAATATTAAACTACTGTACTATTGTGTTCTCAAAGATGGAGCTTTCTGTTTTTTTGATGCTGCTCTTGTTTATTCTTAAATGAAATTTTCAGATGTAAATATGGAGGAGTGAAACAAGCCAGAGAACAACACCTCTCTAAATGTAGAAGCGAAAAAATAGACTACTGAATTAAAGTTTTGGATTTTAATTGCAGAACAATGACCATTAGTTTTCAAACTTTCAATACCCTAGGAGATTTCTGGTTTGGTGCATTCTTTTGATAAAGTGAGAGGTAAACTAAAAGTTGGTTTGGAATTAATCCTTCATGAGAACTCCCGAGAAGTCGTTTTTAATTATTGCGGTTATGGTTGAAAATTGCTTCCTCATGGATTAAACTTTTAATATCAGTCAGAACTAAGGCATCTAAACCTAGTTTGTCTAACCCTTTATTGGGCCGTTTACCCCCAAGATGTGTGATGGCCCATGCCTAGCAAAACTTATTTTAGTTCACTGTAGGTTTCTGTTTCTGTTTCTGGCAATGAACATTCTTAGTGAGGTACTTTGTTTCTCATTTTTCTATTTGCCATGCTGTTCTATTGTTTCTACTTTCTACTTGGTTACTTTTACTAAATAGCATGAATTAGTGGATTTTCATGTTTTTGAAATCCAATGAAAATATCTCTTTGCACAATTGGGTTCAATTCTTAAGTCTTACAGTTTAATTTTCGCAAATATTCCATTTTCTGTTGTGCACTTGGAATAAATACTATGCATATATTTTAAATGGTATTTAATGCCTCAAGATCTATTAGGCATTTACTCTACAAGGCAGCACTCCTACTTTTATAGCATGAGAACTGAAGTTGAGATCTCTTACAATTAAGATAAGCATCATGAGACTCACTGATTTCTTGCAGTTCCAAAGTTCATGATGCCAGCTTACCTGAGAAGGCCGCAAAATCTAAACCTCTGAACATCAATCCTAAAGATTTAGTTCCAAGCATGAATTACAAGAGTATTTCAGTTGAAAGGATGGGGCTTTCTCCTCTGAAAGTTGGTAACAAGACATCTGATGCAACTAGCTTAAAATTTTCAAGGTAGAAAAAATTTGCTTTATTTTTTATTTGTTTCTCTTTTCCCCCTACTTTATATTCTAGAAATATTGTTTGTGGAAGTCTTCTGAATGAGTGGAAACTTCTTGTTACAGGATTGTAACATCAAAGAATGATCTATCAGTTTCTAAACTTCAGAAAGAATTTAAGTCATTGAGGAACTCAGAGGGAAGCATGGAAATGCATCTAGATTTGGCAAGCATGATGAACCAATCTAGCGGCTCAGAGAAACAAAAACTGCCAACCCCATCTTTGAAACGGAAAACTTTTGAGGTACTTGCTGATAATTTTTTTCTCTCCCCCTGTAGTTATGTCTTTAAGCACAATATGCAATTTTATGGAGTCCCTTGCCTTTACAGTAACTCATCACTTTACTGAAACTGGTAGGGAATATCTATTTCTAGTTCTGTTCTTACCAGTTGCAGGCCAAAGATTCCATTAAAACATTTTGCATCCTATAAAATGGAGTCTTGGGCCTGGTGCTGACAAAAGCAGGAGTGAAAATATTCAGTAGTATACTCCTATCCCTCTTCCTAATGTATTTCCACCAAACAATATGTACTTCAGTTTAATACTGTTTAAGATTCTGCAGGAACCAAGTGCAAATCCAGTGATGTTATACCCATTAAAGCGAATCACAGAGACACCAAACCATAGCAGGTCCCTTTAATATGACAAGCTGCATAGTCCCTGCTCTCTCCCCTGGGTTATTTTTATTCACCATAATGACAAATTGTGTTTCTCCTGAAATCTGCAGAAAAGCTAGGGAGGTTTCTCAACAAGTTGATGAAAGTCTGGTAACTTAGAAATTACAAGCCAATACATCTTTTTGTTGCAAATAATACTGCCAATTTTCTGTGAAACCTAGAAAAGGATTGTAACCTGAAAAAAAAAAATGATTTATTTTCCACCTTCTATGTTTGATGACTAGGTGCACAATCGTGAGAATCTGGTAGATTGCTGCAACAATGATGTTCTCTTTGACCATCCTACCTGTAAACTTGATACTTCTCAACAAGTCCCCATAGTGATGGAGAATGATGAAAATGTTGAAAAAGCTGAAGCCTATATAAAGGAGCTTGAAGATGTAGGTGAAATGCAGACATACATTTTCTAATGATATAACATTTGTCTTAATAAACTTAGTAAATGCTCATTTTAACTTATTATTGTCATGTTTTTAGTCAGTTTTGTTAAGACTGGACCAGACTGTGAACCTGTCTGACCTTGCAGGTTAAGGTTCATATTCTGTTTGGTGATAGATTAGATAATATAAATGGTGATCTTATACATTAACGAGGTACATGGTGCATTAGCGTGTCTCTTGCTTTAACTGCTTGACATTTTTTGATTGGATCAGATAAGTGGCCCTTCTTCTGAAGAAACAGTTTGTATAAATAGTATAATACACACTCATGAACACCAAGAAGGCAGGTGCCATGCTTCTGTTGTTCCGAGTGCTTGACATCTTGTATTTGAGGTTTCAAGCCATAACACATCTTTCCCGTGGAAATAATTTGAGCAGTTAGCAGCATATTTTGATTTATTTGCCACAAAACAGGATGTTTTTTCCCCTTAAATGGAGCTCCAAGGACGTGATATGAATGTATGCTAGAGTTCATAGTTCAAAATTTGACCGAAGTTTGGCATATTTCATTGGTGAATATTGGCCATTTTGGTAGTCAAATGGCCGTATTTTGGCCTGGAACTTCAGGGAAACCCTAATTAAACATCTATAAACATACTTGAACCTTTATTGTAGAAGAACACAACCGAAATGATGGTTTTGATTTGGACCCTGGGTTGCTAGTTTATGTCATACCCTGCTTTATACTTCAATCAATTTAGCATATTCATAATCTTATTACTAGAACACACAAAAGTCAATTAAAACAACTAAAATATGCATTAGAAAAGAAAAAAGATAATATTCAAAACCATTTATGATTATCAATAACATTATATGTTACATACTGACATCGTACATGTTACATATTACATAAACACTTTCTTAAGCTACAAGTTACATGGTACATCCGTACATGATTACATGTCCTAGTACCATATGGAATTCTGGGGAGGAGCATGACCACTAGCAGATTGTTTGTACCAACACAACCTTTCCTCTGACTATATTATAAATGATGGCTATCTCATACTATGCTGGAAGAAACATTTGATGTCCACAATATTCCTATAAGTTGTATAGTTAACATGCTGAAAGTAACCTAACCTAGGGTATAGATCACCATACCGTGAAGATCCATGTACGGACCACCATAACTCGATGATGGAGCTGCCATGTATGGTTGGGGGGCTGGGTATGAGAAGATCTTGTTCACAAAGGACAAATCACTATGTGGCTAACCCTTATACTCGGTAGGAAATGAAGAAGAGCAGCTATACTGCCTATAGACACCACACCCAATTACCCAATTACCCAATTACCCATCATACCTTTGTATGCAAAACTGGTGCTCCTTGCAGCAAAGGATGATGCATGCCACTGCCCATATGTACTACCCTCCTCTAAATCATGCTTCTGAGAGTGCTGTATAACCTCTTAAAATATATCTTCGTGCTATCATCTGTTCCTCTGGTCTGAACCATAGTTAGCAAATTCGGATTCGGGAATTATTCGGACGGAGAATTATTCGGAATAATTCGGAAGATTAATTTAAGGATTCGGTCAAAAAAGCGGTCAAAAAATCTTATTGGGGTTTTTTTTTTTTTTTTTAAATTGTTTTTTTATTTTTTTATTTTTTATTTTTGGTTTTTTTTTAAAAATAATGTTTAAATGGACCGAATAATTCGGTTTAATTCGGATTCGGTCAATTTTAAAGAATTTTATTTTTAATTCGGATTCGGTCCGAATTTTTGATAAAATTCGGAAAAATTCGGTTCGGCCGAATAATTCGAGAATTATTCGGCCGAATTGATAACTATGGTCTGAACCCGTGGCATGGGCCTCTCTATTAGCCTGTATGTGTGGGGCACGTGCACCATGGTCGCATCTTGTGTAGCATGATCGAACCAACTCCTGTGAAATTTTGTATTACTATTGAGTTGACTGGGGTTTCGCTTCAAGAATTTTTTTTGTGTGAAATTTCGATCATTTCAACCGAAATCCTGAGGCAGGTTGTCTGTGGTCCTCCCATTACAGTCTGTGGTCTCTGGAAACCATGATCTGGGTTAATTTCACATCGTCTCATATTTGCAGAAGAATTTAGCTTGGAAAATTACTTGCAGAGCTAGCTTCTTTTGCTTTTCCTACCCAAATATCGATATGCATCCTTTCTCATATTGTGGTGATCCTTCCCACAATAATCATAATACTCCTGTCTTTTTCTGCTCTTCAGTTCATGTCCTTATCAATTATTGATTTGCGTGAGTCCAGCTATCACTGCTTCTAAGCCTTATCTCCACAATTTATACGATACATTTCTCTCCATGTAAACTCTATGCATCTCTCTACCTCTCTCTAATACACACACACACACACACACACACACACACACACTTTTTTTAAGGTCAATACAATGTGCATCACTGAATGTTCATATGTATGCTCTGTCCCACATGAAAGATCAGATCTTGAGGAAAGTAATCTTGAATGGCTCAAGGCTTAGTGAAACCTCGTATTGTAATTAGACATCAGTTATGTACATGAGATGGTCAGAATGCTTTGAGTTGATCAGTTGAACCTCGTCTCCAGAGAACTCCGAAGTTTTTATTTTCAAATGATTAAGTGAGCTATCAGCCATTCTCTGGGAAGCCCCTCTCAATTAAATGAATAACCAAATTTCTCATGAGACAAGTTCATATTTCCTTTCAATCTTTGTAGAACTGTTGTTGCTTTATGAAAATATCATAGCCATGCTGACTTGTTGATAAGCAAACATCCTATTGGGAGATCCATTAGAACTCCCTAGCAGCAAATATCATTTTCCAGAAACTTCTTTCAGCAATTTAGAAAACAATATTTCCTCACTTGTAGCTCCTTCGGTGAACCAAAATATGGCACGCTATTATCCAGTGTTTATACTAGAATAGTTGATCTTGGAAGGCCACTTAAAGAGATCATAATTCCTCATGTACACATTTCCTGGATAAGTATGTAAATTGACTAATCTATATCTAGTATATCTGTGCTGCATGGTAGGTTGGGTCTTCATAGGCCTATTCACCATGCTGGTGTTTTAACAGTAGTCCAGGTAATTTCAATTTTGTTGTCCCAAACTCAAGTAGCATGGAACTTTTAGCAGTCTACAAAATGAAAGATGGGTTTGTTGGCCGGGAACTACTAAAAGAAAATTTCATCCTTCCCGGGCCTAAAAGCAGCAACTGGCAGACAAGAAATGGGGAACCTGGCAGCATTTTTCTAAACCTTTTTGCTTGGACTTCTTTATTTCCCCATATTTCTCAAATAGGTTACCTTTATTCCCCCCCTATACATGGAGGGCTGAGATGATGAGCATTTCATCCTCCTATGGAGCATAGTTGTCAAGATGTAGGCGACACCTAGCCATCCAGGTTGATTTGTCTAGATTGGCACCTTGGTTGCCTAGGTGGCACCTTGTGTTGCCTAAAATTTTCCCCCTCAACTGCCTCGGTTCGCCTAGTCGCCATTACAACTATGCTGTGGAATGTAGATCATAAAACATTTCTCTCTTTCCCCCCTTCTCTCTAGTGCTATTTTGGTCAGAGATACCCAGTTCTTGGGTATACATTCACAAAGGCTGCAACTACTTTCTTGGTGGTGGTGGTTTTCTCGACTGCATGATGGTCATAAGTTTTGGAGATTCTGTTCTGATCTTATTATGGTTATAGGGGAAAAATTGTAATCAATGCTTATTACCTAGGAGGTTTGTGCAATTTCATCATCATTTTTGTTCTGTTCCTGGTTAGGCGTTTGTTATTTAAACATGCTCAAGTGACGATACTTATTTCATTCTTAGTTCATCCCCAGAATCCTTTATAACTTAAGAAAATTTGTTTCCTTTCAGCTTCCTATACTTGAAATTTGTTGTTCGACGGGGCTCTGATTTTCATTGCTTTAAGGTTTTTCGAGAAACTTGGACCACAGAAGTATTATGTAATGTGAACAAAATTCAGGAGCCAACTCCATTTCAACATTCTTGTTTTGATAATTATAGGTCTTCTTGTGTGTTCTAAAGTGGCTGCTTGGTTTCTTTCCCAAGTCTTCGTTGCCAAGGAAGTCCTGGTGGATGAATGTAAAGTTCCTCCACCCCCCTTAGAAGCAGAGGATGAGGATTTGCAAAGCATTGTCCAACTCTTTCATTCTGTGAGCAATCCAAACAGGATTTATGGGAAATGATGTCGTTGGGTTCCATTCTCTTGAATTCCCTTGGTTTAAAACTTCTGTTTGGCTAGTTTGTTAGAAAACCTATTAAGCAGCACTTATAAAACATAACCACTCTCTTCTGATGTTCTTTTTTTAGCTGTGACTCTGATTTTCTAATTTGGAACCTAGTTTGGTGTTTCATTGCTCTTGCCATATGGTAGAAAGAGAGATTGCATGGGTGGTTGATGCTGTTCCTGCAGATACGTAACATGCTGAAAAAGAAACATGAAGAAGCAAAGGAAGTACTTGTTCGTGCTCTGGTGAACAACAACAATCTGCTGATGCTAAACCATCCCATCTATGAAGAGAAGATATCCTTGACTTCATTTTGGCCTCTAATTTTTATCACAGTTCTACATATATCTGTTGGAGCATGAATGTCAAGTTTTCTTTCATAAGAGTACATCAGTACGGTAATGAGATTTGCTGCCTCCATGAGATCCAAGGAGCTTCAATCTTGATTTGCTTATTGAATTGAGACACAAAGGTATACCTCTACTTCCCATGCACATATACCTAGAGATGGCATACTTGAATGAATGTATACCCTTTTTCTGTGAATATTTGTATTCATACCTTTTAACTGATTTGAATACCTCTAGAGTTTGCAGGTACCAGTTATATGTGCTCACTTTCTACTATGTTTAGAGCTGTGGAAGGCCAACTTCATTTTCAAGAATTGATGCTGTAATCTGAAATTAGATGTGTAAAAATGGACCTTAGGTTGCCTTTACTTCCATTTGCCTTTTTTCTGTATTGTTTCAATACTGTGAGTGCATGAAATTGAAATGTACAAATACTGATGCTAACTCATATCGTTGTAGTTGAATCTGCAAGAGATCTGGTACTGTTAGTCAATTACTTGGATAATTGTAGATGAATTGAAACCTTTTTTGTTTCCACAGTTTGGTGCCTCAGCACAGCTCACTCCACAAACTAAGCTGGTAATTTTTTAATGTCGACTTTGTGAGCTGTTTGGCAATCACAGTGCATGAAACCATTTGTTTCTGAGCTGCAAAGTATTTGAAAACCGGTTTGATATTCTAAATTGAAGTAATCTTATCACCAATAAAATTCTACTAATGAACGCATTTCTTTAAATAACTCCACAACCCATTCGAATATTACAGGAAAGAGCAATATTTAAATGATTATATTCCACATAGTTCCCAGATGGTCTTTAAGACAGTGGTGTTACGTGAAATTATAGCTGTTTGCATATATCTGAGTTTCTCAGAGGCTATTGAACCAGGTGATGTGATGGCAGTCCAACCACTTGGGCCATTTACATTGAAAATACCAAATGATTGCATTCGACATGGTTGGTATGGAAGCAGCGAAATTCCCACATCTTCAAAAGTAATGCGCCTCTCTCGTTATGGATTTCACAGGTGCACTCTTGAGTCTTAGAGCAATGAATTGCTTCAAGGCATGTTATTGAGATACCTGAGCCAATTAAAGATTTAAAGTTGACACAGAACCCCGATCCCAAAACTCAAGACCTGAAAGGCGCAGGTTCATTGAGTGATTTTTTTTCTTTTTAACAAGAAAATATACAAACTATGATAGCATAGTTTATACATAATATCAAAATTATAAGAGGAAATTACACTCCCCTCCCCTGACCTTTGGTTTAATATCATGTTTCACCTACATACTTTTATATATAGCAATAACCTCCCCTGTAGTTTTAAGATTCTACCAAATGACCCAAAGTGATTGACACCGTTAAATTGGCCTATAAAAAGACCAGTTTACCCTTCTAGTGTTGTATACCGATATTCTATTCCTTCTCTCTCTTTTCTTCATCAGTTTCACATTTTCTTTGAAACCCCCGAACGTTTGGAAGAGTGGTCGCCCAACTTCCTCTCCTTCGCATTGTCACCAGAGGTCTTGCTAGCTTCCTCAAGGTCACGACTGAAACGCCCGATATGGATTCAATCTTCGATTATCACTTCATTCTTTCTCTCTAATTTGAAATTGCATGAATCACCCTAAATCTATAAATTGTTATCATAATGATAGAATGATTCCTAATTTTTTCCATTGATTTTTTTGGTGCAACTTTAATAGATAAATGTCTACTTCGAGTGTGAATTGTAGCAACAGTGAAGTTCTAAAGTACAGATGCGTACAATGTAGATGCAATCGGAAAGCGGTCATTAGGATATCAGAGACAAAAGATAATCCAAACAGACTGTTTTATAGTTGCCCAGAGTTGAATGGCTGTAACTACTTTGCTTGGTGTGAACCCATCAATAAGCCAACAACTGTATTACCAATCGATAACTTGAAATTGCAAGATGACTTGCATATGTTGCAAGATAATGTATGGGGATTGCATGTGGAGATGTGGGGGTTGCAATAGGATATGCAGGGGTTGCAAGAGGAAATACGAGGGTTCCGAGAGGTGTTAAGTTTGTTGCAACAGGATGTACACATTGAAATGATTAGATTGGATGAAATAGAAAAGTTAGGTAGCTCAATAAAGCTTGTTTGTTCATTCATAAGTGTTTTCCTTGTTGAGGTACTTGTAATTGTTTTTATGGGTAAAAAAGTGTGACAACAATGTATCAAATATAGCTTGGAATTATCTTTCATTAATGATAAGGTTTTGACCTAATATGGCTTGGATATAACTTGGAATTATCTTTCATCAATGATACGGTTTTGACCTAATATGGCTTGGATATATCGATTCCAGGCCAAAGGGCAGAGCAGAGCTCTCACAGAGCGACAAGCGACAAGCATCGAGGGATTAGCGGCGAGGGACGACAAATATCAAAACCAATGCAATGACGACCAGAGACCAAGGAGCGACCAATGATGACCATCGAGCGAGGACCACCGAGTGTCGATGAAGGTTGCAGAGACCAGCGAGCAATGAAGGAGAAAACCATATCCCTAAATCATCTCTCCCTCTTCTTTAGTGGTTTTAGGTCGATTTACCCTTCATTCGTATGAAAGGGTAATTTGGTCAGAGAATTAGCAACTTAAGTGATGACATCATCACTTAACAGGTAAATCTAACAGAAAGGGTACGTTAGTTACAATCTTCAAACTTCAAGGGAGGTTATTGCTATATATGAAAGTACTTGGGGGGGGGAACATGATATTAAGCCAAAGGTCAGGGGAGGAGAGTGTAATTTTCTCAAATTATAAATCGATTGTTTTTTGTCATAGCCTCTTCGGCCATTTCCTTTGAGCATTAGGATAAAGTTGTAAGTTTTTAGACAAAATTTGGAGGCCAAGAGTTTAAAAGAAATTCGCTGTTCTCTTAAAAGAAAAAAATCATGTAGCTCCTCTTTATTACTCCAAACTGTATCCACCTTCTAGCCCTTCTCCCTTGCCTTCTTTATCCTAGATAAAAGTCTTCTTGCAGTTGTTTTATCATTTTTTTTCTATCAACAAATAATTTTCTTGAGATAAGATACATTTACCTTTGAGTAAAAATGAAAAGGCCCGACTAGAAATATTTTTATCTTTCTCAATGGTGCTTGTCACGAGAAAAGTTATGGGTTGGGGGGGGGGGGGGGAGGCGTATAAGTGGTAGATTGAAAAGTAGAGGATATCACATGAGATGCACTACTTTTGTCACACCCCGTTCCTTACAGAACCGGAGATGATCGAGTTAAAACCTCTTAAACCTAAACCTGCCAAGATCATCTAATACAGTAACCACAACACAACATACACACACACACTAAGTCAAGCAAATCTTGTATTTCAGCGAAAGTCTTACATGCACATACCTGTAAATACCCCAATACTCTTGATACCTAAATTGTATTACATTTACATTTTGGCCCATAGGTATGATATATATACATAAGAAATACAATTTAAACATCCAGAGCACAAAAGGGGTAATATTTTCAAAATAATAAAAAAGAATCTTGTGTAGGTATCAATGTTGTTGTCCCACAACACAACTTTCGCACGGGCACTCGACCCCATGCCTGAGATCTTCAGGGACCCACCAATCTTCGACTAAAAACTCCACAGTGGGTCCACGCTCTAGTTCCTCAGCTGGATAACCTACAAGATCATCTAAAAATGATGTGCACGTGGGATCAGCTCACTAGCCCAATAAGTGAAAAGAAAGAACAACAAGCATTCGCAATACAAATGAACCTATATGCATGCAGTTCATTTTATTATCTTAGTCCACCTAGAAGACAATTCTAAGTCATAAGTTATGTGCTACTCGCAACCAGAGTGCTCGTATGCTCCTGGTACGAGCCGGTAATCCCATCCTGCGATAAACCATAGGGTTACTGGAGAAGGCCAACCGTGGGTACCAGAAAGTAAAATGGGTCTTACCCTATATTAAAGTAAAATGGGTCTTGCCCTGCATTAATCTAAAAGTAGTACAATTGGCCTTCTTGTTATATCACCAAAGTTGCTGACAGTCCTAATGATCAGTCAGATGTACTTCTAACTGCCACCGTTAATACACAATCTCGGGCTTTCCCCCAGTGATATATCTAACACCTAAACTCTTGCTAGGAAGGGTTGTATGACATGGATATCTAACCGCATGCTCCTATGTGAGATAATAAGACTGCATAGTGCCACCGTGTCCCATTCTATGGGCCACCAATGCATTCGTGTCTAAGTCAACTATGGCATTTAGTTTAACAAAGCATCATATTCCATGGTTTAAAGTCATCCATCTCATATCACAAGCAAGAATAGGAAATTGTCAATTAAAAATATCAGCATATCAAATCATAAATGAATTTTCTAATGCATATGTCAATGTATGCAACGGCACTCGTGGATAACTAGTCTACATAATAAAGATATGATGACATGGTTAGTCTACAACCAAAATGAAATGATGCAATGTCCTCTTCCCACTTACCTAGTTGTGTATGAAGATCACCCTTGGTACGAGAAAGATCCAACATGCGATGATGCGAGTTTCTAATACAACCTTTCATAAAAAGAGTTGGGTTCAATATACCTCCACTTTATGCTCATAACCAATAAGGTATGATGATCCCATTGTGTTTGGAATCACTAGAGTAGGTTACACATCAAATTTAGGCCCAATTGGGAGTTGAGAAGTTAGATTGGTGGGTCAACCGGTGGGCCAGGCACCCACTAGTCCTTGCTCGCCACTCGACCCAGGGACTTTGCCTGAAGCAGCGGGCCAGGTCACCCACTAGTCTTGCTAGCTTATCAAGCTAGCAGCTCTGCTTGGACTGGCGGGCCAGGCCACCCACTGATCTTGCTCGCTGATCAAGCCAGTAGCCTACCTAGGATAGGCGGCGCTGGATTGGTGGGTCCGTTCATTCCCAAGCACCCACCAATCAGAATCGAGATTTTGCTATTCTCTCCCATTCTTCATCCCACCTTGGGGAAACCCCCACGAGTTGATTTGATCGCATTTTCACAAATCTAAGGCTCCAAATCATGATTCCAACCTAGATCTAAGGTCGATCCAAAGTCTTGAGCATGGATCTTACCTCTTTGCTCAAGAACACCTCAAAACCCCCTAAATTTGCCCTTTAGCTCAAGAGATCAACAAATGCTTCACAAATCTTGCAAGCCTTCCTCTAAATCCTTCATAAACAACATAAAGGACCTTTATTAAACCTTAGATTCGCATTCTCAAAAGATAATAACAAGATCCAAGGGATTACTACCCCAAATCGAAGGGTTTTACCTAGGGTTTTATAAGGGTTTAAGGAACATGGACTTTACTCATCTCAAAACGTAGATCTCGAGATGAGGATCGCTAATCCAGTGTCGGATTCAAGAGATCTGACCTCGGTGACACACAACGATCCTCTTCTTCCCTATTTCTTCCTTCTTCTCCCCATCTCTCTCTTTCTTTTCTCTCGCTCTTCTTTACTTTTCTCACCCACTGTGTAAAACAATAAATAAGGGTAAAGAGAGTAATAAATGTTATTTATAGTGAGGTCAAAATATCTAAAGGTCAGAATGGTAGGTCACACTGGTGGGTCTGACCCATCTATGACCACCCACCAATCGGCCAAAACTTAGCCAAATCATTGGGATTTTCATGGGGCTCGGCCTCGACACATATTGAACTCTTGGTAATCGATTAACATGTGGACTTAACATAGAATATAGCCATATACCTTTATTGTGCGTACATGGTCTGGTGATACGTGCAAGTGCACGGCTTGGGCACACGGACTTCTCCATCGACTCCAACTGGTCTGGCCAGCCCAAGTTCAGAGTCACCCTTGCCATCATGTTCCATAAGGAATTCGCCTCGGCTTGCTTGGGTTTAGGTCCTAGAAGACCAAATCGAACCAACAGGGAAATTAGACCTGGTTTAGAAAGTAGGGTATCACAACTTTTGTTAGACAAACCATTAGAAACCCAAAATTCAACCAGTTTAAGTATGGGAGTTGGATCTGGTTTGTGAGAACCAAATAAAAAACTCGGTTCCTGTGTTTCCAGATGAAGTAACATAAGAGCATAAACATAGTGAAGAAATGTTGCAGTTTATTTATGGGAATATCACGAGAGTTAAAACAATACATGAGAAAAATCGTTAAAAGATGAAATTGGAAAGAGATCAGGTTTAAGTACCAAAGGGCTGACAACCCAAACTCCTCTAAAAAATTCATACTCAAACATAACAAGCCATAAAGATTCCTTGCTGGCTGTGGAAAAATCCACATATGGGGTCAATATCCATCTATTTAAGCAAGATGTCTTTGGTGGGGATTCTAACATTGATAATTCTCTAAGAAAGATCTTAAACTTGGGGTGGATATTGATTTTTTAGAAATACCGACACCAATGTGAGCAAAGAGATGAGCAATAAAAAGTGTTTGAACATTCATTGAAGTTTTTCAGGAATTAGTATTGAGAAACACAACATCTAGATCAATTGTGAAAGACCCCCTCCTTAGAAAGATGGCACCACCATCTATCAGATTCGAGGGATATGGGGATCCGAAGTATAGAGTAAAAGGTTGTGGTAAGATAGAATTTAACATTTCAACATTCCACTGATTGCTTATTATGAAATCATTGACATTTGTCATTGATGGGGGGCTGATTAGTAACACAAGTTTAAAATAGAATTGTGAGAAGATAGTGCCCATTGATCATTCCAAAAGGTGTTGTCATTACCTATTTTCCGATGAGTCATATATTTCAAAGTATGTAGAATCTTGACAATGCTATTCCAGCAAAATAGATCTATGCATTTTCAAGGTTCCTTTGTCAAATACTGACTTGTTGTGAAAGTATTTAGATTTGAGAATCTGGATCTATAAACTCTGGTCATTCGTAAAGTGTGGATCTATTTGCTAGACTCTCATTGTCAAGATTCTATTCGGTTACTAGCTTATGCTAGCGCCTCTCTCTCTCTCTCTCTCTCTCTCTCTCTCTCTCTCTCTCACACACACACACACACACACACACACTCAATAGGGGATAGATATGCCATTCATAGGAGGGAAGAGAGAGATAGACATAGGGAGGCACTAGCTTATGCTTCACAGCCTGGTACAATTCTTTCTCCCAAATTGTCCATCAAAATCTATGGAATCTTGGTATGCACTTTCTTCCTTGCTCTCAGGTAATCACCATCTCTCTCTCTCTCTCTCTCTCTAATATTTACCCACAAAATAAAAAGAGGCCTCTTGTACTGTGTTTGCAATGGTTACATGTGAGAGTTGGTTTGGTTAGGAACCTTGATTATTTTGGATCAATTTCATTCAACACTTTGTTCATTGGTTCTCTAGGTTCCTCTATGGATAATTTATTTGATTTGGATACAAATGTTGGTTATGAGATGTAGAATTAATTAAGGAAGCCCATACAACTTTTACTACTGCTATTCTTAGTTCTTTTCCACCTCTCTCTCTCTCTCTTGCTATTTGGGGTTCTATTATTTTAAATATACCTTCAAAACCCTATCTGTTCTGAAAGGCTATTCACCCCTCTCTAAGATTTAGGAGAGTGGTTGGACCACAAAAGTTTGGTGATACTGTATAAGGCAAGGAGCAACCAAACTTGTTTTGGAGTGAGAAGTTCATGAGTTCATGATTATGCTCATTGTCAAGACATACAACCTCTTACTTTATTATATTATTGATATTCGCCAAGCATACTGTAATACGACATCCACAATTGCATCAAGACTTTGTCTTCTTGCTCCGTTCCACAATTTATCCCTGGTGCACTAGATCAAAGACTGTCTGCTCCTTCCATGCAGTCCACCTACAAGAAATTAGCCATATGAATCTTTGCCCCTCCAAAGAGTTTTATTAGCAGTCATACTAGAGTCAAGATTGAGCTTTTTCATGTATTTTCTTATGGTTATTTTTGTCCTGCCCTTAGCTCTTTTAGCTTTTTCCATCTGGATATGATCATTCCTTCTTACTGGAGCATCCCTAGGCCTTCGCTGAACATGTTCAAACCACCTTAAAAGACATTCTCGAAGATTGTCCTCAATTGGTTACGTCATAACCAATGCTATCCTTTACAAAGTAGAATTATTTTTCTCTCTTATGGAAGGGGTTAAACGTAAAAAGAACTTGCCTAAGTTACAATGGGAGCATAGGAGATTCAGCCTTTACCATTTACAACCAAGTAAATCTAATGCACAATTATATACCATAGGGTTATATGAAATTGTTATGCAGTTAATGTAAAAGGAAAAGCAAATAGAGGATCGAAGATTACCTCGATGTAGCTTTCCACGCAGCGGAATGGATTGGGTTACACTACGCGTTGATCCGTAAGAACAAAAATTAACGAAGGATTGCAAAGATCTTGTTAGGCAAAGTTCAATCATCTAAATCCAAGGATAGCAATGGAGATCCTTAGAGACACACACTCTCAACTAGGAAGGAGAGAGAGAGAGAGAGAGAGAGAGAGAGAGAGAGAGAGATTAGGTCAAAAGCGTGCTTTGTTGTGACCAAACCTCTTACTTATAGAGTTCTGGCTAGCTAGAGTTCTTAATCCAAGTGGGTCAATAATTATCCTAGGTGGGCGACCCACGAACGAACCAGGTCAAGACTCAGTTTGACTCAGTTTGATTAATAGTTATAATAAATTTAACATGAAATCGAATCAAATATGATGCAATATTGGCTGATTTAAAAAGCTAACAGAATGATTAGATTAATAACTTTCATTACTGATCAGTAGCAAAAGAGCTATGTGAAGATAATATGATGGTGACTAACCTTCATCTTATCATAGGAGTTGGGTTATATTTCCTTGATGGCAACAGAGGTTGGATAGAAATATACCTTGTTTACTATATTTGCTTGGAAGACTAATAATGGAGTGGAGTGCCTAGTTCCTAAGAGAGTAGACAAACTAAAGTAGATAATTGAGAAGACCAAAGATGGATCATTACTTGTAAGGGATACAAGAACAATCAACAATCCAATCCATTGTGATATGGAAAGATTGGTTGAACTCTGATACTAGTTAGGCGTTGGGGTCCATCTATGTAGGGATGTAAACGATCAAAGATTCGAATATGATTTGAATTGATTTTTGTTTAGGTGTATCAAAGGTTATTCAGATCTTAAATTTGAATTATCCAAAAAATAATCTAATCCAAATAGATAATCAACTTTAACAGGTTCAAAACTTAGAAACAACCTCTCCTATGAAGCAGGGGTACAACTATGTACACAATCCCCTCCCAGACTTTGCTATAGTGAGTGCCTTGTGCACTAGGTATGACTTTTTTTAATAAAAAATAGCTAACTAATGACGACTAGATGTGTAGTGCATCGCTTTCTAAACCCGATTTATTTTTTGATTGGTTTGGTTTGGTTATGTAGGGTCCAAACCGACAATGGTTGATGCGGGTGCCCTATGGTATATGACAACAAGGGTGATTTCGAATGCAGAGTTGTTGGACAAATTCGAGCTAGTGCCCTATGTGTTTCGCACGCCTAAGCCATGCCCTTGGACGTATCATAAGGCTATGTACAAGTAGGGAAGGTGTTGTTGTATTTGATGATGAGAACTTGATTCACGACAAGTGGCGGGAGTGAAATACGTGTTGAGAACTGATTCCCACTAAAATCTAGGAAGGTTGACCATATTTTGGCCAACAGGTGGGTGGTCACTTGTGGGTGCAATCCTCCTGTGCGACACACCTATAAGGGAAATGTTGCTCCAGCAAGCCCAAATTGGGTGATCACGCGTGTTTCGGGTTTTCCATTGTAGTGAAGTCATGTGTCCAATATTGCCGGCTACTTCACTCGGTATCGCGGTTTAATGTGATTCAGGCCATAGAATGTCAAAACCAAACACACCCTAGTAGATATTTATAACCCAAGCTATAAATAGCTTTTACTCTTCTCCCATTTATTACTTCAGCAAGGGAAGGTGGAAAGGAGTAAGGAGAAGGGAGAAGAAGAAGGAAGAGAAGAGAAGGAAGTGTGGGGGAAAGTGTTTTCCTTTGATGCCTAAGCCGTACCTCACCATTTCACATCGAAAAAGTGATTGGCACCTTGAGATCTACAATTTGAGGTAGGTAAGTGCTATAATCCTTTGAATCTGGTGAAACCCTCTTGTGTGGTCAAATTAAGGAGTTAAGAAAGACTTTATATGATTTCTTTGAAGGTTTTTAAGGAGGAGCAACCAAGATTTGAAATAATGTGATGTTTTGAGTTGGGGGAAGGATCTTAGGTTTTGGGGTTTATTGAGCTTAAAGGTATGATTTGAACTTAGATCCACGTTGTGTTCATGTGGATGAAGTCTTAAATGTGTGGAAAATGCGAAGGAGACAACCCCCTTGGGTTCTCGAAAGGTAGGGTGAAGAAGGAAAGTAGGATAATAGAATCCGCTAGACAGTAGTGGGTAGCATCGGCCCACCAGTGAGACCCCTAGTCTTACCTGGGCCTCAAGCCTACTTGTGGGTAGGACCAACGGTTACTTAGACCTACTGATATAACCCACCGATCTTGGTTGGGCCTTGGGGTCCTACCGACTATACTAGCCGGTAGCACCCACTGGTCTTGGTTGAGCCCCAAGGTTCTCCCTGTGGGTAGGACCAATGAGTACCTAGACCTGCCAGTAGCACCCGCCGGTGTTGTCTGGGTGCTGTCTGCACAGGCAGCTTGCACAGGTGGGTCCTCCTACCCACCTCTATGACCCACTTATGGTCCAATGAGTTCCGTTTAAGCTCGAACTCATCGACAACCTCCTTTGCATTATTAAACGCATCGTGACAACATCTTTCTTTGTTTTGATGGTCCTGAAACGGACACTTCTAAGCTTCTTTCTGTGTTAGATTTTGTGACCTTCGTCTCCGCACGTTGGATCTCACTCGTACTGAGTGTACACATTCTTGTACGTGAATAAGTAAGTGGGGAGAGGACATTGATTTTAATTTAGAGTGTTTGTTTCATCATTTTCATTTTTTACATCATCTTGCCATTTATGAATGCCATCTTCATGCATATGTCTTGTCTACTGTAGGATGCATTAATAAATCGTTATATTGTATCTTTAAATTTCCAAACACTTGTTACTTGCCTTGAATTATGAGCATGGATTATTTTAATTGTTGGATGATGATGATGATTGTTGGATAAATGATGAATTGTTATATTAGATGACATAGTCGGCTTGTAAATGAATGCATTGGTGTACCGTGGAATGGGACACGAAAGCACTATATAGTCGTACTATCTCATATAGATGCGTTGGGTTTAGGTTGACATCCCTCGTGCTACGACCCTTCCTAATAGGGGTTTAGGTGTTGGGTTACCACTGGGGGAAAGCGTCGATCGCGGACCACCGTGGTGGTTAGATGTACGCATGACTGATCATTAGGACAGTTGGAAACCTTGGTGATATATTTAGATGACCAAGCATACTACATTTATTTTCTACTATGGTTCGGCGACAATTTAC
This sequence comes from Macadamia integrifolia, assembly GCF_013358625.1. Taxonomy (NCBI): domain Eukaryota; kingdom Viridiplantae; phylum Streptophyta; class Magnoliopsida; order Proteales; family Proteaceae; genus Macadamia; species Macadamia integrifolia. The sequence goes on from NW_024870570.1 coordinate 253,524, forward strand.
TTTTATGTTGTGGTTTGGCCACGATTTACTTTTATGTTGTGGTTCAACTATGATTTACTTTTTCAAGTACTCATGGCTGGCCCTCTCCGACAACCCTATAGGTGTATTACGGAATGGAGAACACGACTCGTACCTGGGGCATACATGCATTGTGGTTGTGAGTAGCACATAACCTATGACCTAGCATTGGTGCCTAGGTGAATAGGCCTAAAATGAATTTCATGTATATAGGATCATTTGAAATGCGATTGCTTGTTTGTGTCTTTCTTTCCACTTACTGAGCTAGTGAGCTCACCCCTTGTATACATACTTTTTAGATGCTTTTACAAATTTCCCTGTGGAAGAGCAAGAGCAAGAGTTGGGGCCCACTGACGAGTTCCTGGTAGGGGACTGGTGGGTTCCAGAAGGCTTTGGGTAGGGTGCTGGGTGCACGTGCGTGGGCTGCATTGTTGGGACACAGTAGTGATTACCGAACGTCACCTTTTTATTCTTTTGATGTATTCCCTTTTTTGTGCTCTAGATATTTAAATTGTTATTTTCTTGTGTAATTGTCATGCATGTGGGCCCACATGTATATATACTATGTATAACAATTTGGGTATCAAGAGTAAGTGGGGCATTTACAAGTAGATGTGACAAGTTTTCTGCTAAATTATTTAATTATATTTCCATGTCTTGTATTGCGTGCTGTGTTGTGGTTTACTACGTGAGATGATCTTGGTGAGTCTTGGGTTACCCGGAGGTAACTCGGTCACCGGTCAGGTTCTATGGGAACGGGGCGTGACAAGATGAGATGAGGGAATTTATATTTGAGACTAATTTGATGACCGAATTGGGATTTCCCTCCATCGATGCTTCGTTTTGCATAAAAGTGAGCTCCTTTATAAAGTTTTTTTTTATTGTCAATAGACTTGTTATTCCATTTACCATTTTACTTATGTACCATACAAATGTATCCTTCCAAGTACTTAAAATTCACACAAACAAGCTAAGGCTTATCCCAACTTAATGGGGGCGACTACAATAATCCGCGCAAAAAAAAAAGGGAAAAATGAAGAAAAAATTATTATAAAAGGAAATGAAAAGGAGAAGAGGATAAGAGGAAAGAGGAAAATCCCAGCAAGTTAGGAAAAATTCAACTAAATGGGGTTGGCTACATGTATCCTTGCCCTCCGATAGGCTTTATTTGAGGTCATATTTCGAACAAGACCTAGACTATGCATGTTATTCCTCGCAACTTCTCCTATTATCATTTAGGATTGCCCTTGAATCTTTTAGCAGCTTTATGTCATTCCTCTTTACTCCTTATGTACTTAAATTTCTAATCCGGGTTTATTACATCTTTTACCCTTGACTAGCATGTGCGTAGAGGGTATATTTGTCATTGTCACAAGTTTGGTGAAATTACAACCATGATTACACCAAGCTAAACCTTGTTTTAAGAGTAATTTATTGTACCACCCCCTAGAGAATGCCACAATTAGAAAGACACCACTTGCATAATACCAAATTACGCTCACATCCTCTGCCGTTAGTCACTGTTAAGTGAGGAATTGAAATGACGGTTGTACCCTTCTGTCTAAAACACATGATCAATTCATATTTTACCTAAGTCCCTCATTACCCCTAACCTCCACTCACTTTCACCTTGGAGTTCAAGGAGGGTTTCTTGCACATGGGAAGATGCGGCGCAAACTTCTGTTGCAGCCCGCTGCTGTTGCTCTTCACGTAGAGTATAGGCTTTAGGATGAAGAGCACAGTTTCGATTTGGGGATGGAGGTCTTTTTTTGATTTAGGGTTATAGGGTTAAGTGAGGGTATATTAGGTACTTCAATTTTTAGAAGGATATTTTGGTATTTATAAAAAAATATTAGCTAATGTCAGCATTTGAGGTCTATTCCATAACAGTTATTGACAACAGGGGGTGTTTCTCTAATTGTGGCATTCTCTAGGGGGTGGCTCTGTAAACATGGTTTTAAGTATTGGTACGTAATGTATTGTCTCAGCCGATACGTATTTGTAGGGGTGTCAATTCCTAAACCGAACCGGTAAAACCGGCCGGACCGAACCGATAACAACCCGGACCGAACCGAACCGAAGCCTTATTGGTTCGGTTCGGTTTCGAGTATTGTAACCCCAAAACCAAACCGAACCGCACCGAAAACCGGATGAACCCGAAACCAAACCGAAACCGGCTCAAAACCCGGACCGAAACCGAAACCAAACCGGTAAGAAACCGAAACACTCCAAAATTCATTAAAAAAATTAAAATTTGAATAGTTTTGTATACATTTGTATGGAAAAATCGAATTCAAACTAGACCAAAAATCAAAACCAACCCGATTACAAATCGATTTAAGAAATCGAAGTTCAACAATTCATCATTTGGTTGTTTCCTAATGGCTCCATACCGGTTTAAAAAACCGATCCAAACCGAAATGAACCTAATAAATCCAAACCGGTACCAACCCGAACCGAAACCGCACCGAAACCGCACCGAAACCGACACCGGACCGAAACCGATAAATCCTTATTGGGTCGGTTTCGGTCACTTCCAAACTCACACCGAAACCGGTGGAACCGGACCGAAACCGCACCGACCCGGACCGTTGACACCCCTACGTATTTGTATCGGCCCTTACTGATATGTATTTGTATCGGCCCTTACTGATACGATACTATGGATACAAGACATGAAAATTTTCAAATTCTTTTGTATCGATATGTATCCTACAATACATATCAATACGCATCGATACACCATCGATACAATACGATACACATCGATACGTACCGATGCTCTATGGAAAATTTAAAATCAAGGTGAAATGTATGTTTTGGTATGTATTGACTGATACGGTGCAGTACGGTCATATAATGGCCAATATGGATCATTTTAAAACAAAAACACAATTTTTTGAGGGGTTTTTGTTCCAAAAGTTGCTGCTAGCCATTTTTCTCTCTAACTAAAGTGGAAATCAAGGTTGGAAGTGAGGATTTTACCTTTATGGGACAACTACAAGCCTTGGATTCTTAGTGCGATACGTTCAATTTAGTGTTTATGTATATTACATGTTATCTATAGCTTTTTTAAACAATTTTTTTATGCAAAAGTATATAAAAAAGTGTTTTCTATGTATTTATGTGCGTATCTTTAGTATATCTCTGATACGATATGATACGATACCCTCCAATACATATCTTAATTTTGATCTACCGTTATGGCGATCGATATCTATACTCCAATCATTGGCTGCAAATTACTCATTTTTTTTTTTTTGTGGAAATGCAAATTACCCTTTTTTAAATGAAAGGAAATGGTGAAATTGAGGGGGGGGAGGGGGGAATGATTCTTGAGATTCGAATCAGAGATAGATAGGATTTTGTAGCACAGGACAGCAGTCACGGAACTGAGACAGTGTGACTATGGAAATTGGGCCTTCTGACAAGCTTTAGCTTTCCCCGTGAAGCTTAGAACCTTAGACTAGACTTGCCCAGTTCAGTTCGCCCATGTTGTCTTTCCCGCTAAAACGTATGCTCTCTCCTCGCCTGAGTCATCTACCTCCTTGGCCTCCGACTCCATCGCCACAGCTTCTCCCTTTCCACCGTTGTTACTCATCAACTTTTTCTCCTCCTTGTCCTTCTCTGCTCGGCCGCCCGTTTCTCTTAGAACACATCTCCAATTCCCTGGGAGTGGGAGTCTGCTTCTGTTGTGGTACGGATTCTTCAACGGAGGAGGACGATGAGTTAGAGGTAGAATTGGGACGGTTGTTGGCGCTATTGCCGGAGGGGATGCGTCAGAGGGTGAGCGACCACCCGGAGTTCCACCACCTGATCGAGGTTGTCATGGATTTGGGTCGCAGGCCTTTGGCTCGCTTCCCGTCCGGCGACTTCTTCCTCTCTGATCACCCTATCATCTTCCACGACCTCCAACACGCCACATCCCAGGTATGTAAAGTAAAACCCATTTAAATTTTGATGCATCATGTTCTCTGTTACTATTATCATCATCATGGGCGATCAACGTCTGTGGGTATTTATCGAGTTTTTATGTCTACAGTTTTTCTTTTTTTGGTAGAAAAGATATATTTTTTCAAGCATTGCATCTAGAACTCATGGCATGAGCAGCTCACATATGTAACCATGGATTGGAATTGGGCCATAAATTTGTTCATGACACCGATGGACCCTCTTTTCCAAGGAGTCAGCCAAGCTGTTAATCTCCCTTTGAAGAAAGTTGAAACTACAATCTATAAGAGGAGGTAAAAACATAATATCCTCCAAAATTGACCTAATCTTTAGAGGAGAAAATGTAGTAATTCCTTTTTGGAGATTTGAATTGCATCTTTATTATCAGATTCAATCATCAATCTTTCATAGATTTAGAAATTGTTTCAAGTAAAGCAAATGATCTCCAATGCTCCACCTTCAATTGGATCATGAAATTCACGTGGACTAGATATAGCAAGCAAGGTGCCTCCAGATGAGTCCCTAAAAATAAAGATGAGTCCACCTTTGATGCTTTATGATTTTAGGCTAGTTTAAAATTTGACCCTACCAAGTTGAGGCACACACCAATTGAGTGATGCCGAAGAAATACAGAAATAGGCTTTCTTATAGAAACCGAAGATTGAAACTGTATGAAAGCAAAATTGGAGATTCGAATAACTTCATCTGGTCTCCATTGATGTCCTTCCAAGCATATAAGAGTTTCTAGCTATCCATAAATACCGACAGATGAAGGTACATTGAGTTTTCAGTTGCCGACTAAACTCCCTTCCCACGAGTATTAAAAGTTTCCCAACCATGATTCCATGAAACTATGATAGATTCCCCTTTGGTTAGCGCATAACCTAACTAACTCCCTAACCAAACAACACTTGCAAAAAGCACAATCTACCAAGATATAGGAGATAGATTTGTTATCACCACATCTGCTACAGAAATCATCTCCAAGTAGAGTTCTACAATGAAGTGCCTCAATGATTGCTAGTCCAGATGCACAAGACCGCCATAGAAATCTTTGAATTTTCGGCAGAGTGCAGCCAACCATATACTCTTCCAAATGGTAGCAGGGACGGTGCGTGAGGAATGAGTGTGAGAAGAGGAAGCTACAACTTCAATCTTATCAGCCTTGTGGTTAGTTATAAGGTGATAAACACTCTTCACAAAGAAGAGTCCATTCCTTGAAAATGTCAAAACACACTTATTATCCTGCAGAAAAAGAGATAATTGGATCTTAAGAATCTCCTTCTATTATTCACATTGAAGTGTTCTTCCAATAGGTTTCTCCCTCAAATATCAACACCATCTTCAGTCCCAACATGCCAACACAAGCCCTTTTGAAGCATACTTTTTCCTTCAATGATGTTTCCTTAGCCCCAGCTTGGTTGATGTCCCTCATTGTCTACAAGAAATGAGGAATTAAGAAAATATATAGCCTTCAAGAAACATGCCATAATGGAGCCAAGATTGGTCCAAAATATGCGATGCAACTTTAGATAGAAGGGCTCTATTTTGTAGTGTAGGGTCACGAAAACCCAAACCCCCCCTTCTCCTTTGAAAGGCACATAGGATCTCATGAAATCCAATATATTTTTGGACGGCCTTCTCCTTATCTCCCTAGAAAATATTTACAGCTACTTGCTTTTAGTGTTTGTGTTGAGAAGATTACAATTTAAAGTGCATATAAGCATAATTAGGCATAGATGAGATAACCGACTTCACCAAAACCTCTTTCCCAACATGTGATAGTAGTTTAGCTTTCCAACCTTCGACTTTATTATCAATCTTAGTTGTAATATCTTAGAATAAGGATGCCTTAGAGACACCAAATTCTATTGGTAAGCCAAGATACTATTTAGGGCCTGCTCCATATGGTATCTTCATGATCCTTGAAAACCACCGCTTCATATTTGGATAGGTATTAGGTAAGAAAGTCATGTAAAACTTCTTTAAATTTGTAGCCTGTCCCAATGACTTACAATATATGGATAAACAATTCCTAAACCTTTGAAAAAGCGAAATGGCATCTGCAAATGAAAGGTGATTAACATATGGAGCCTAATTCCTTACTTTGATCCTAGTGATCCTACTATTATTCTCAGCTTTCATCAATAAACAACTTAGGGCATGTGAGCACAAATTGAACAAAGCAGTTGAGAGGGGGTCCCATTGACATATACCTTTGGTGGGAATAGTGGACCCATGTAGAGCACTATTGATGAGCAGTTGATAATCCACAGAGGATGGACAAGCCATTACCAACATAAAAAAGTGTGCACTGAACCCCATCCTCGATAACAAATGATCAATAAAGTGCCATTCAAGCCCATTATAGGTTTTTTTCATATCCAATTTCAAGCAACAAAATTGGACTTTCCTTTCCTCTTTTCCCTGATATAATGGAAAATCTCATGTGCCACAAATATATTATTTGAAATTGACGATTCAAAATAAAGACCGATTGATATGGGGATACCACATCATTTAAAATTAATTTCAACCTTGATGCAATAATTTTTGTGATCACTTTGCTAACAACGATGCATAATGTATTAGTTCAAAGTTGATCAATTGTTTTCAGTGGAGACACTTTAGGAATAATACATATCAAAGTGGCATTTAGATGGGTGGACATAATTCCTATCTTAAATAATATTTGTCACAAAATTGAATAAATCCACACGTACCGCATTCCTATAACTTTGAAGAAAGCAGAAGGAAAGCCATCAATACCTGGAGATTTGAGGGGACTCATAGCAAATAGTGCAGACTGCATTTACTCCAACATTAGTGGACTACTCAACATTAAATTAGTGTTTGAAGATATAGTGGGAGTAACTGCAACAAGCAAAGCCTCAAAAGACTCATGATCAACATCCTCTGAATGAAAAGCAACATCAAAATGTGAAAGCACTTCATTATAGGCTTTGTGCTCATTCTGGGTCCAACTGCCATCTAGAAGTTTGAGTTTTAGAATCCTATTATGATGTTGCTGTTGAAGGATAGTGGCATGAAAGAAATTAGTGTTCTTATCCCCTTCTTTAAGCTAAGTGTTCGAGTTTTTTTGTTTATGAAATAATAGTTTGATGTATTTGCATTTTCACCTGGCTTAAAGAAGAAGGAGATAAGAACACTAAGTTCTTTAGAACTCCTAAAACTTAAACTCAGAATGAAAATTGGACACGAATAGAACAAGAGGTGTATGATGGAGTTCTTTCACATTTAGATACTACCTTCCAATTTGAAGGAATTGATTCTCAGTTTTTTGGTGTTCTTGATGTGGTGACCCCCTGTTATATCACCAGAAACAAATGTAATATTGAGTGGTGCACCAACTATAGATGAGATGCATTATTTGCCATAAGTCCACTCAAGTCTCTAGATGCTGATGGATTTCCTTTTGCTTTCTGTAAAAAATATTGGGATGCTATTTATGTGGATTTATTCAAATTTGTGACCTTTTTTATACTGGGATCATGTCATTTCCTCTCAGTGAAACTTAGATTTTTTTATTACCACAAGTTTACTATCTAATGACAGACCAACTTCGACCTATTATATTAGCACAATTGTAAGTTAGGTGGTTACAAAGATTTTAGATCCAAGGTTGAAGTTGATCTTACATGATGTGGTTTCATCATATCAATCTACTTTTGTTCCAATCGTTTTATTTCGGATAATGTCTTTGTTACACAGGAATTGTTTCACTGCATCCGAAAGAGGAAGAAAAGTAAGACCAACTATGTTGCTTCGAAGCTAGATATTGAAAAAGCCTATGATAGGTTTGAATGGCATTTTAGTAAACAAATGCTATTACGTGTGGGATTCGGTTCTCATTGGGTCAAGATGGTGATGGCTAGTATAACTTCTGTATCTTACTAGTTGCTTATTAATGGTGCACCACATGGGACCATTTGATGGAGAGCCCTTGGGAAAGAAGGGGAAGATCAGAGTAGCAGGGGGAAGAAGAAGGGTACACAGGGGATAGAGGAGTGTGGTGAGGGTTTGCTGTGGGAATTCTCTTGTTTTCAGGTTACTTGATCCTAACAGTGACATTTTCTTTTTTTTTTGGCTTCTCTGCTGCTATTGTTTGGCAGCAAGCAATGGAAGGAGGGAGATGGTGAGGTAAAGATGGGTTAGGAAAGAAAGTGGAATAGGGAGAGAACGAAAGAAGGATCCTTCGGCTCTCTAGTACCAAGTTGGAGGGCTTTAGGAAAGAATGGGAGGATCAGAGTAGCAGGGGGAAAAAGGGAAGCACACACTCTCACAGAGCACAAAATGTAATCAATTCTCATTCAAAACTAACTCACTCTAACATATCAATTACAGCCTATATATGGGGAAAATAGAGACATAAATTGAAATAGAAAGCAGTCTAACTAGGAAACAACCATAAAAGGAAACTAATGCAAAAGGAAAGAATTCCTAACTCCTACGTTCAAGTCTGGAAAATAAAGGCATGAAATAAAAGACAAGTAAACTACTAATTTTTATTTCCAACCCTTGTTGGACCAAAACTCTGGGCTTGACCGGTTCTTCTTGGATCTTGGCTTCCAAAGCCGGTCATGCTGGTCTAACCAGATAAGTGTAGCCATGTCTGCATCTCCATTATTCTTGTATGAGGTATTTGCCAAGGAGACCCTCTATCATATGCTTAACTTATTTTGTGTTCACATGCCTTGAGTTGTTTGTTGATGAAAGCTGAGGCAAATGATAGAATATATGGTGTTAAGGTGCGCAATCGAGCTCCTCTAGTTAGTCATCTATTATTTGTAGATGATAGTCTTCTTTTTTCAAGAGTTAATCTTGAAGAGATTTGCACTAAAGCAAGGATTAAAGTATCGGTATTGATCGCCGTATCGGTTGGCTAAATTCAAGATACGTATCGGAGGGTATCGTATCATATCGGAGATACACTATGATATGTTAAAGATCAAGGATTAAAGTATCAGTGTTGGTCGTCATATCGGTCGGTTAAAGTTAAGATACGTATCATATCAAAGATACTTTAAACCATAACTATGAGAGTTTCCTATCAACTTATTCTGAAGCATTTGGGCAAGCCATCAACTTAAAGAAATCTTGCATGTCTTTCTCTCCAAATACACACCCCAAATTGAAGATATGGTTCTTAAAAATCTTGAAGATTCTATATGGGTAAGGACCCAAAAAATACCTTGGTATGCCAACAGATGGAGTTTCCGAGGCATCCTTATTTCAAGATGTCACAGCAAAGGTTGATTATAAAGTATAAGATTAGAAAGCAAAACTTCTCTCACATGCTGGTGAGAAGGTATTATTGAAGTCTATGGTGTCCTCCATGGCTAATCATACTTACATGCACTTTAAATTACTTGCTTCTCAACACAACCATCCATGGCAAGTAGCTGCAAATTTGTTTTGGGAAGGTAAGGATGGCTGTTCGGATTTTATGGAATAGATTATGCTAGTCGAAGGAGCGAGGTGGAGTGGGCTTCCGAGATCCTTCATTACCTAATAGTGCTTTATTGTCTAAAACTGCTTGGCATATTTGGTTACAACCAATTTGTTTTTGGCTCTTTTTTATAAGGCAATTTATTTTTCACATTCCTCGTTTTTTTCTACCATTCAATGAGGGACATCAGCGACATTGCAGATGGAGGAGCAATATTAAAGAAAAGGGAGTCCCAACAATGGGACTGTGTTGGTGTGTGGGTACAAGAGAAGATATTAATATATGGAGTGATAATTGGATCCCTGCCATTAATGGATATAAAGTCTCTACCCTGTGCCTAGAGTTTCCCACTTTTACTAGAGTTTGCCAACTAATCGACTAAGATAGTAGGCTGTGGCGGCAAGATTTGTTGGAAGAGCACTTCAATTCTTTTGATGTTACAGAGATTCTCAAGATAAACATATCCTTGTTTCTTCATGAAGATAAATTAGAATGGACTCTTTTCCGTAAAGAGTGCTTATCACTTCTCACAGACCATAGGACCAAGAGGGAGATTACTAAGGCATCCTCTTTAGCTATTCGTTCTTGGAAGACTGTTCCAGTTTATATGGTCTTGTTCCACTAATACTCAAGATTCAACGCTTCTTATGGCATGCTTGTGCATCTAGGGTTGCAAGAGGCTCTTTGTCAGCGGAATCTTCTTGTTGATTCGGTCTGTGGTAGATGTGGTGGTAAGGAGAGTATCTCCCATGTTTTGTTGGGCTTGTCCCTTTGCTTGGGCAGTATTGCTTGGCCGTGTCATGGGATATGCAGTACCAATCCAGAAGATCCTTGCCTTCAACAAGGATCATGGGATGGGATGCCTTTTCTACTCATGGGAAGGCCTTCAACAACGGATTATCTCTCAATCCTCTTTTCTTTGTTTGTACCTTTGGTTAGCAAGGATTTATCAAATCTTTGGTTGACATCTTTGGATGCTGGAAGAGGTGATTAGGGTCTCCACTACTGCTTTTCTGGAATTCCAAGCTTCACTTCCCTTGTCTGAATCTACTACTGATACAGTTACTTCAATTCCCAATAGTTGGAGTGCACCACCATCAGATTTTGTGAAGCTAAATTTTGATGCAAGTTTGATCCCTGGTACTAAACAAAAGGAGGGCTTGGTTTCATTTTTTGGAACTCTAATGGCCAGCCACTCCTTGCTATTTCAAGTCCGGCTACTATTCATTATCCGGTAGAAGGTGAAGCTTTGGAAATCCATTGTGCTTTACTTGAAGCGATCTCTAAAGGCTATGAGAAGATCATGGTAGAATCTGATAATAAAGATGTTATTTTTTCTGTCTTCAAAAGGGAATTGCATCTTCTTCACTTCAGATTTAGAGGACATTGTGCATCTTTCTTCTTATTTGTTACTTGTACTCTTAACTTTATTCTAATGGAGATTAACAGTTTGGTTGACTCCCTGGCTAGGAAGGTGCTATTGGGGATGTGTACGATTGTTTGGTCCAATTCCGATCCATGGATTCAAGAGAACTGTTTTACTTCTGTCTGAGTTTTACATGTCTGAGTTTTACATGTTAGATAATGAATAAAGTCTTCTTCTATCCACACCCCCCCCCCCCAAAAAAAAATCTCTCTTACTAACACCGAGGGGGAAACAAAAAACATTCATTATTATAGTTTTTAATTCATCCATCAATAGAAGTTGGGTGTATGAGCAACTAAGCTTTATTATAATTTAAAATATCGATTTGGATATGCTATACGAATGCTGTGTTCTATCATAATCAGTTTGATCGTGGTTGTGTTCACTTTTATGACTGATTTAATCTTGCTTGAGTTGTTACTCGTCTCCTTTTTAGTGTTACTTGTTTTTATTTTTTTTTATTTTTTGGTTCTGTGTTAATAAAGTGTGGTGTAAGGTACACGTTAGGAGTTTACTAGAGTCATGGTAGTTTGTGTTTTCCAGTGTTGATCGATTCTACAGGGAGAGTTAATTGTGGGTGTAATTGATAGAGTCTATGATGTAGATTCTTCACGAAAGTAAGCTTGTTTTATTAGGACTAAGTTTAGGATTGATTGTATATGTGTTGGGCCTTCAGTCCATGTGGTTTGGAGTGTAATATGTCACTTTTATGGGTCGAAACTGGGGGTATTAAGTTTGCATACGGGATTAACTAGTTTGTTTTCTTTTTTCATGAGTTTCCTTTTTAGTTGGGTTCAATTTGAGTTGTTTGTCTTTGCTATTTCTTAGGAGTTAAGTTATTAGTTGAGTCAAGTTATTAGTTTCCTTTTCTTAATGTAGAACTAGGTTGACTAGTCAAGCCTAATCTCAATACTGCAGCATACTCTCAAAGATCAACCAATATCCAAAATAGAACAACACAAAGCGACTTAAAAGGAAAACCAAGTCTGTAACAGCCTACCGATTACAGAACTCTAACGAATCTGTGAACAGAACTAACAATAGATTATTGGGCCTTAACAGGGACTGTAAGAGCCCTAATCCCAGTTGATAATATGGTCCAACAAAGGATTAAAGTATCGGTATCTGTCGCCGTATCGGTCGGCCAAAATTACGATACATATCGGAGGGTATCGTATTGTATCGGAGATACGCTAAGATACGCTAAAGATACACATAAATGAATAGGAAACACTTTTTTATACACTTTTGCATAAAAAGTTTGTTAAAAAAAACTATTGATAATAGGTATTATGCATAAACACTAAATTGAGGGTATCGCATTAAGAATTCAAGGTTTGTAGTTGTCCTATAAATGTAAAATCCTTGTTCCTAACCTTGATTTCCATTTTAGTTAGAGAGAATATGGTTGGCAGCAACTTTGGAACAAAAACCTTTCAAAAAATCGTGTTTTTTTTTTTAAAAATGACCCAACTTGGCCATTATATGACCGTAGCGCACTGTATTGGTGTTAGAGATATTAGTTATATTTCTGTAAGGGTAGTTTAGTAATTTGTCATTATATGTTTTATTTTCATTTCCCTCGGAGGTGTGTGTAATATCATGTAAATATATTAGTGAAGTAATATATTGGTATTAATGAGACATTACTCACAACACACATTCTACCATTCTCCTTCTTCTTCATCTTCTTTCTCTCCAACCGATTCTTCCTCTTCTTTCTTAGTTTATCACAAACCTTACATTCTAATGGTATCAGAGCAGGACATCTTGGTTTGAGAGTCGGTTTTCAGGTTCCCCTATTCTATTTTTCTCTCTTCGGAACCCTAGGTTACAAGTAGGTTCCAAGGAAGAGACCAATATGTGAAAGGACCTCGGACCCTTAAAATATTTTCTGGGGATTGAAGTTTCTAGATAAAAAAAAGGTATAAATATATGTCAAAAGAAGTTTATTCTAGACCTATTGAAAGAAACAGGGATGTTAGGCTGCAAACCTACAAGTTCTCCTATTGAGCATAATCATAAGCTGAGAGAAGATGCTGACCCTTCTCTTGTTGATGCAGGGAAATATCAAAGGCTAGTTGGGAAGCTCATTTATTTGTCATTGACTCGTCTAGATATTACTTATGCAGTGGGGGTGGTAAGTCAGTTTATGCATGCTCCCACGAGTGGGCACTTGGATGTGGTAAACCGCATCCTCCGGTACTTGAAGTCCTCTTTAAGAAAAGGACTATTTTTTGCCAAACTTAACCACATGAGGATAGAAGGCTTCACTGATGCAGATTGGGCTTGCTCAGTCTCTGATAGGAGATCTACTTCAGGTTATTGCACATTTGTAAGTGGAAACCTAGTTACATGGTGGAGCAAGAAACAAGCTGTGGTGGCTTGGTTTAGTGCAGAGGCAGAATTTGGAGCCATGGCTCATGGCATGTGTGAACTTCTTTGGTTGAGAATGCTAGTCCAAAAGTTGGGATTTGATATTGAGGCATCTATGAGGCTTTGTTGTGACAACAAGGCTGCCATAAGTATCGCCCACAACCCTGTGCAACATGACAGGACAAAGCACATAGAGGTGGATAGACACTTCATTAAAGAGAAGATTGACACTGGTTACATATGCACACCTTTTGTGAGGACTGGAGATCAGCTGGCTGATATCTTCACAAAGGGTCTTCTTCATCATCAGTTTAGTTCTCTAGTTTCCAAGCTGGGAATGCATGATATTTATTCTCCAGCTTGAGGGGGAGTTAGAGATATTAGTTATATTTCTGTAAGGGTAGTTTAGTAATTTGTCCTTATATGTTTTATTTTCCTCCTTAGAGAGGTATGTGTAATATCATGTAAATATATTAGTGAAGTAATATATTAGTGTTGGTGAGACTTTACTCACAACACACACATTCTACCATTCTCCTTCTTCTTCTTCTTCTTCCTCTCCAACCGATTCTTCCTCTTCTCTGTCTTTCTCTTCTTCTCTCTTAGTTTATCACAAACCTTACATTCTAACTATCGGTACATATGTACACACCGATACGTACCAATACATACCGAAAAATACATTTCACTTGATTTTATTTTTTCCATAGAGTATCGGTACGTATCGTATTATATCGGTGTGCATCGGTGGTGTATCGGTATGTATCGTAAGATACATATCGATACAAAAGGGTTTTAAAAATTCTATGTATCATATCGGTAAGGGCCGATACAGATACGTATTGGCCGATACGGTACAATACGTTCCGATACTTAAAACCATGGGTCCAACACCAAAGAAACCAACAAAAATCAAGGTAGGTCTATCGATTTCATATCTGGGCAGAATAGGTCAGTAGAAGACAAAATTAGGGAGATTTCTAATGTCTCTCAAACCCCTGCACAGAAAAGGCTCCCCTTTGGGTCAAGTTCACCCCTAGGTAGGGCCTAACTTTGATCCAAAATTCAACCAAAACTGATGGCTGGTTAGGTCTGGGCGAGTTCTGAAAATTGCTCACAAAATCTGCAATTTCTGGGCAGAATTGACAGAAAAATTGAATTTAATACCTGTAAGAACTTGAGCAGATAATTAGCGCTTTGTGTAGTTGGGAGAAGAAGAAGATATGCTAAGGGAGAGGACAGTTGAGAGAAGAAGAAGATATGCTAAGGGAGAGGACCTCTTGGGCTTCACACCGCAGAGAGTGAACTCGATCACACACTAGCTCCATCAGCCTTGGGCCCTTGATCATACACAAGACCCATTCTCAGCAAAGAAAACAACAACAGCCATTAATTTAGTTTGCAAATTGTGGGCTATGGGAGCCTCCTTGCTTTGTATTAGTAGTGATAATGAGGGAGGGAATACACCTAGCAATTGGAAGGTTCCAAAATAGGAAACCCCACAATTGATTGCCTATGACATAAGTTTCTAAAAACTGAAAATAAAAACAAACTAAAGAAGGAACCTAATGACTTGACTCAACTAATAACTTAACACCTAAGAAATAACAAAGACTAACAACTCAAATTGAACCCAACTAAAAAGGAAACTAATGAAAAAAAGGAAACAAATTAGTTAATCTTGCATGCAACCTTAATACCCCCATATTAGACCCATAAAAGTGGCCCGTTATACTCCAAGCCACATGGACTGAATGCCCAACACATATACAGCACAACCCTAGACTTATTCCTAATAAAACAAGCTTACTTTCGTGAAGAATCTGCATTAGTCTAGGTTGTTATTAGCGGTTAATACGTGGTGCTAGTGGGTGTGGGGTTGGTTTAGCGAATTGTAAGAATCTTCTTATCTCTAGTATAAAGAGAGTTTGGGATTGTTAATAAAGGGGAGTTTTAACCAATTACAGTAGTATGTAAATTCGGAGGCCAATGTTCCTCTAGGTAACCTAATTTATCTAATATTCAAGTCAATTATCCTTTCCTATCCCGTTCTACTTCTCTTCCTAAAAGATAACACCCTATCAAGTGGTACCAAAGCCAGGGTATGGAGCAACGTTTGGAGAAGTCAATAGGTGTTGTGAGTTCTCTAGCTACTGGTCAGTAGAGAATAATAGATAAGCTTAACAAATTGTTTGATAAGCTTAACTCACAAAGTTTATTTTCACCAGCCTCGAGTGACGTGAAGAAGGAGAGAGCTCAATGGCTCTGCTCCTGGGCCATGGTGTATGACATGGCAATCATAGTGGGGCCCATCCAAATGGATCGCACAATCCTACATGCCAAAGCTCTTCAAACTTGATTTTCCTCGCTTTAATGGTGAAGAAGACACTACCAGTTGGACGTGTAGACTGTAGAGTGAATGGCCAGCAGTACAAGGTGACCTTCAAACCACATAAGATGAAGAAGAGACTCTCCAGCTAAACTGTAAGCTGTGTTGGATCAGTGAATTCACAAACACAATGATGGTCCCAATGCGTCACTTAGGGGAGGGGTGAATCTACGTGATGTTAGGCTAGGTGGGAACTACCCAACCCCAGTCAGGATCCCAGAACTCTAACTAAAAATTCACCAATCCTTAGGGAAATCTGAAATCAGACTTAGAACAAAGTCCAAACCTGGGAAGAATTGAGGAAACTTGTGGCTGACTGTCGGAGGCTCTAATGAGGTCAACTTCTGGTTGAATGCCTCTCTAGTGGTACTTGACAAACCCTTAAAGGTTGGCCCTGATTGGATGACCAGATATGGAGATATGAAGTGTGGTTCTTAATTAGGAAACTAATGTAGACCTTCAGGAACAGCAGCTAGGGAGCTCCAATGGCCACCAAGCCTGGGTCGAGCGGAACTCTTGGGGGTTGGAAGAAAACCCCAAAAGGGCTTGAAGATTGTCAGTTGGTTGGGGAGATCTGGCCTTGGTCGATCTCCCTCAAAACCCTGACAATGATGCTGATTTCGATCTCTCCTCTTGGCTGCTTCAATCTAATCTTTTGATGAGGCTTCTGAACTTCAAACAGGCTTGTAATGATCACTCAAACACTCTCTCACAGTAACAAAATAAAGGACAAATAAAAGAAAAGACAGAATCATCGAGGGGTGAAGGGTGGGAGAAGAATGGTGGAATGGGTATCTCACCCCTCAGGTTTTGGGTATCACACCCCTTAATGGGTTAGGCATCTGGCATCTCACAATAGTAACTGTTAAGCCAAGAGTTTGCACTCACAATTTTCACTAATCAATTCTGTAACTGTGTACAATCGATGGATGCCTCTTTTATAGGCTTACATGAGTGAAATAAAAAAGGAAACTGAAATTGGAAACTTAGAGCTGGAAATAAACTTCCTTGTTTCTAACTTGCTAACCAAGTAGGAGTAATTTAGTAACTAATAACTGAACATAAAAAGAAAACTAGCTTAAGTTATAAAATAGTAAACGAACTTGACCAACTTTACAATCCAGAACAGGCAACTAAATCCTATGCTAGCTGGGCCAATTCGATGGCTGCTGGAACTCTTCTTTGAAGCTGCTTTCTTCAACAATAAGGGACAGCTATATGGCTTCTAGAAGATCCTTTTGAAGACAAAACTTGGAGACCGAGCACTGCTGATCGATGGGGAGGAACTGTTGCTGAGCTGGTCTAACTTACCAAAAAGGAAACCAATTTACTACCCAAATCTGGGCTGAGAAGCTGCTGCTCGATGGGGCTGGAATGGCCTGGCTAGACCAAGGCTGGACTTGGTTAAATGGGGCTAGCAGCCCCTTGTGCAAGCCTGATCTACATCAACATCGACCTTCAAAAACTTGATCCAATTCATTCGTTTCCATCATAGTTGCTTAACTTGGTAGCCTACACATGTCTGTTAAGAACAGATTGGTAGACACTGGCCTTTTTACTGATCACACAAGTTCATATGCACAACCACCTTGCAACCACAATACAGCTAAGCCTCCCAGGTACTGCCCACCCACTCTACAGAACACACTCCCATATCTAAATAATAGACACGCCAAAGAGACACAAATGTAACTTGGTTTGGTAGTGTGCCTACATCCATGGAGCAATAACTAAATTGCGCTCAGCGTATATTGCTTAATACCATCTTTTCGACCACATCCATGGTCTGGAGCACCAACTTCTAGTTAACATTCTTTTTGACTGCACCTACAGTTGAGAGCACCAACCCTTGTGTCCAAAACCCATTGAACACCCCAAAACAAAACAATAATGGGCTTTTAGATGATTGCCCCAATTACAAGCTCAATATAAATGCGAATCCCTCCCAATACATGAAAGTACCGACTCTGGCAGTTTCCCGAATGTCTAGCCTATAGTAATACAAAACAAATGGGGATTTGACAAATTGGTTACCTGTGTCACTAGGTAACCTCCTGAGATGCAATAGATCAGACATCTCCAATCACCGTTGCACCCCTCCTCTTTTTCTTCTCTCAATCCAAAACCCTTGATGGAGCTTGATTTGCTTGAAGAATCATTCCAGTATAGCACAATCGATGTCCGTTTGAAGGTAATCTTCTAGGATTTCCTCTCTTGGAGACTACTCTTCTCTCCTTGAGTTGGTTATGTCCTCTCTTTCTTGTGCTGGAATTTTTCAAGAAAGAAGCCCCATAAACTTCCTAAAATAGGCACCAAAAACCCTAATCCCATGTACGGTCCAACCCTTCGGTTTCGGATGCGAATCTGCAGAATGACCTTTGATAAGTTTAAGTGGTATGAATTTTTCCATTGATCTCTGATTTGGTTGATTATTGTTGCATATGAAAGTGGACTCAAAATGCGAGAACTTTTCCAGAAATAGCCTTCCTCTAATTTGGCATGAAAGATGCTCAAAAATTGATCCAAAGTTGAAAGAAGCATCATCACGCTGACTTTGATCGCCACAAATGATATTCCGTGTATGGTTATCTTACCACCACCAAAGACTCTGGAAAACGACCCACAGATGCATTAGCCTCTATTTTGGCGGAAGATGGCATGGAAGATCGTCCCTGAATCTGCGGAAGCTTATGATCTGGATAGATTTGCACAACTTCAACAAAAATGACTATAACTTTCTTGTCCAAGCTCCGATTGACCTGATTCCACTGGTGTTGAAAGAACACTCGAAGGGCTATATTTTTTATGAAGACACCTACAACCTAGGTGTAGTGCACGAATCCCAAAACTGGACTTGAACCTGAATGCTGTGTAGACATTGCACTTTCAGCAAACATGTGATCCCTTGTGTACAAGCCATAACTTTCCACTCTAAAATCGAATTGTCCTGGTTCAAATTTTCTTGGAAAGCTAACTAAAGGGTCCTCATATCTTATGTTTTGATCTCCTCCAAAGTACAAATAGAAGGCAACTCCAAAAATCTGCGAAGTCGCTGCTACAGCAGAAATTAGCAGACTTCCACATACTAGCAACCTTCACCTTTGGCAATACTTCATGCACACTAGGCCACCTCATCAAGTCTACCACATCACCAGTGGGACCCACATGATCACCACACCTTAAATTCCATGCCACATGGCACCAAAACATGTTACTACTTGTGCAAGGCATCTCTTTGGGGCATTTTACCAAACACTTGGCATGACTCGAGTGACCGTATAGAAACGACCACAACTCATTCAACCAGAATTGGGTCAATTCGATTCCAGTTGCGTCGGAAGATGACTCAATGATTTATAACTTTTTTGTTCATGACACCTTCCAAATTGTCTGTTTGGCCTACCCAAATTGGTTCTGAAGTATGCCTATCTTCCCAGTCACTGGATGACCTATCCAGCACTGTCTAGTCACTATCAAACCTTTGCAATCTCTGCTCACCCAGAAGCTTTGCCATGTCACTGTACTGCCTTTGCAAGCTCTGCACACATCATTGCCATTGCCACACATGGCTACCTCTGCACTGATGCATCTGTACACACTTGCACTGTCACTGTATTCTGTACTGTGCCATCTCAGCCATTTCACTGTCACTACCATCTCTGTGGATGCCCTGACATTGTCATCAGTTGAACTGCTGACTCCGCAGACTATAGACATGTCACACTGCCATATTACTAACTGTGTGAGTGTGCTGATTCTCATTGTGTTGACAACAACAACACCACAACTGCCATATCCCCAACACACAAAGAACAGATCCTTATCCATTGGCAAGGAATGTCACCAGCCGAAGCAACTTGGGAATTACTCCATCATGATCTGGGATCCGGGTGGGATTATTTTAATTTTTTACTTGTACCTTACCCTTGGGACGAGAAATTTCAATGGGGAAGGAGTTGTTACATCTCTTTTTTATCGTTAGGTGGTTTTTTTTTCTTCCTATTATTGTATCAAAAGGTGTTGTTCAAGGTCCACGTTAGGAGTCCACTAGGTCATGGTAGTTGGGGTTTCTAACGTTATCCGATTATATAGGGAGAGTTAGTGGGTATAGTTGATAGAGTCTGGGTTTGTTATTGGTGGTTAATATGTAGTGCAAGTGAGGGTGGGTTATTAGTGGTTAATATGTATGCAAGTGAGGGTGGGATTTGTTTAGCCACGTGTAAGACTCTTCTATTTATCTCCTATTTTGTTGCTTGCTTCTGTTATTGTAATGTTGAACTCTGTAGCATAAAGATAGTTTGGGATTGTTAATAAAGGGGAGAAGAGTTTTAACCAATTACACTGCTGTGTAAAACCTGGAGGCCAAGATTCCCTCGGAGAAACTTTATTTACCCAATATTCTGTTCAATTATCCTTTCCCAACGCTTCTACTTCTCTCCCTACAAAATAGCACCCTATCAGTTGTATGCTGATATGGATGATTCAGGTTGCTTTGAAGTCTGATTAGTTCTCTTTCTAATATTGAATTGTTGCAACACTGGCAGTGTGAGAGCCAGGAATATCTCTATATGCAATGATTTTAATGGTGAGTTGTGAATTAGTGTGTTCACAAGTGCATGTAAAGCACATAAAGATAAACATTTTTAATTTAGAATGCTTGAGTGTTAGATCCCTTCATATGCAGATTTTACTTTAAAGAGTGAATAATAGGGGAATTTGGACTTGTGCCTTAATGAGCGCAATCCTCCTCTATTTATAATAAAATAAATCCCTAAAGAAGGATTAAGGGTCCGTTTGGATATAACCCCTAAAACCCATAATCGCAATAATCCATTATTTAATACTCCCCCTCAAGTTGGTACATGGATATCGCACATATCCAACTTGGACAAAATAAAATAAAAAGATGTACTACTAAGTCCCTTTTTGAGAACATCTGCTAACTGATATTCACTCCGCACAAAAGGAATACAAATAATGCCTTCCTCCAACTTCTCCTTAATGAAATGCCTATCGATCTCGACATAGTTAGTACGATCATACTGAACGGGGTTGTGTTCAATGCTGGTGGCTGACTTATTATCACAATATAGTAAGATCGGCATTTGGATGGACACACCCAGGTTATGAAGAAGACTCAGCAACCAAAGTAGCTCACAAATCCCATGCGACATAGCTCGAAATTCAGCCTCTGAACTCGATTGAGCCACAACTGACTGCTTCTTACTGCGCCACGTAGCCAAGTTCCCACCAACAAATGTACAATAGCTAGTGGTAGAGAGACGATCATCTGGAGGACCTGCCCAATGAGCAATAATGTATGCCTTAATCCTCATATGATCTGTAGGAGAGAATTAAATGCCATTACCTGGGGCAGTCTTCAAGTACCTAAGAATCCAGTTCACAACATCCATATGTGAGGAATAGGGATCATGCATGTACTAACTCACCAAACTTATTGCATGAGCTATGTCTGGTCTTGTGTGGGATAGATATATGAGTCTTCCAGTCAGCCTTTGCCTTTGATACCGATCTTTATTAACATGTTCACCTTCCTTGCTTCTGAGATGAGAGTTAGCCTCAATAGGAGTATCCAAGGGTTTACAACCTGACATACCAGTCTATGAGAGGAGGTCCAAAGTATACTTTTTCTGGGAGAGAACAATACCCTTGGTTGAATGTGCCACCTCAATATTAAGAAAGTATTTTAGCTTTCCTAGGTCCTTAATCTCAAACTCCTTACCGAGATAAGCTTTAAACAATTCCCCTTATTGTTGTTGTTGTATACACTATTATCATAGTCATCTGATCACCCACCCTTTTAATAAATAGAGTATGATCAGCATTACTCTGAGTAAATCCAACTACTATCATAGCCTTTTGAAAGCAACCATACCATGCCTTGGCAGATTGCTTCAATCCATACAGAGCTCTCTTCAGTCTGCACACCTTGCCTTGTGTTTCTAGACTAGAGTATCCTGATGGAATTCCCATATACATCTCTTCAGTTAGCTTTGTATGAAGAAAATCATTCCTGACACCCAGTTGTTGTAGCTCCCATCCTTGGTTCACTGCACGGAAGATGATAACTCAAACCATATTCATTTTTTCCACAGGGGCAAAGGTCTCCTGGTAATTGATCCTATAAGTCTAAGTAAAACCCTTTGCCACCAGTCTTGACTTGTACCTATCTATAGTCCCGTCTGTAGTTTGCTTGACCGTGAATACCCATTTGTAGCCAACTGGTCGCTTTTGCAGGGGAAGAATAACTAAATCCCATGTGTTATTCTTGTAAAGAGCTCTCATTTCCTCATTCATTGCCTCCTTGCACTTAGGTTCTGCATTTGCCTCTTGCCAGGTTGTTAGGAATGGAAACCGAGGACAAAGAAGACACAAATGCACGATATGATGGGGAAAGAGCATTATATGACACCATGTAGGAAATAGGATGCTGAATACAAATCATATTACCTTTTCTATGAGCAATAGGAACATCAAGAGACTGATCAAAAGTAAAGGGAATGGTTATACCTGGAATAAAAGACTCAGGATCAAGGAGCAATGGAGCAACAGTGGTAATATGAGTGGTACTGTCAGTTCTCATTTTTTTGCAAGAGAATACCTATATCACTTGCGGTCTAGACCATCTTGTGTTTTCTGCTGAATCTGTGGCTCCCCTAAATGGGGCCTCCTGCTCTTGAATTGATGGCTCCCCCTGAGCAGAACCTCTAGACCAATGGGAACCTTTGAACCAGTAGTATTTTTTCCAGTATCCCTTTGAGTAGCACCATTTCCCATGGTAAGGAATAAAGGACAATCAAAAGTAGGAATCTAAATTACCTCTTCACTACCAGATGACTCCCTCTGAAGAGGTGGGAAGTAAGCCTCAGTCTCACAAAATGTCACATCCATGGAAACAATAAGCTATCGAGAAGGTGGATGATAGCATTGGTATCCCTTCTGAGTGGGAGAATAGCTCACAATTATACATCGGAGTCCATGATGGTCTAGCTTGCTTGGAACCTGATGATTTTGAACAAAGCAAACAAAACCAAAAACCTTGGGAGGAATAACAAAAGTACGAGACCCAAATAACAACTCAATGGGACTTTTGAAACCAAGTATACGTGAAGCATCCTGTTGATGAGATAGACAGCAGTAAGGACAACCTCACTTCAATAGGGAGCAGGGACCTGCATCTCAAATATCAAGGAGCGAGCAACCTCAAGTAGATGATGATTCTTATGTCCAGCCACCCCATTTTTCTCTGGGGTAACCACACAACTAGTCTGATGGATGATTCCATGATCAACCAAGTAGGATTGAAATGACCCATCCATATATTACCTCCCATTAACAGTACGCAGGATCTTGATTTTAGCATCAAACTGGGTCCAAATCATGGAATGAAGTTGCTGAAAGCATTGAAAAACCTCACTCTTATGATGTAATAAATAAATCCAAGTGGAATGAGTATTGCAATCAATAAAAGTAACAAACCATCTATAGCAAAAAAAAAAAAAAAGACACGATTGGGCAGGGCCTCGAACATCAGAATGAAGTAAAGCAAATGGAATAGTACTTCTATTATCAGAAAGAGGATAAAAATTCTGAGTTTGTTTTGCCAAAACACACGCATCATAGATAAACTGGTCCATAGTATAGTGTCTAACTAACGTCGGATATAATCTAGATAAAGTGCCCCATAGGGTGACCCAGACGATGATGCCAACCCAAAAGTTCTGAGACTGCTGAATCAAATGAAGTGTGTAGAGCCTGTGCGGGACGAGTGTCCAAGTAATAGAGACCACCACTCATTGTACTATTGCTAATCTTTGCCCCCATCACCAAGTCTTAAAACACACAATGAGTAGGAAAGAAAGTGACTTTACAGTTCAAATATTTAGTAATAAGTAGAAAACTGACGAACATGTAACACAGAAGACAATGACAATGAATGAGAGCACTGAATGGAAACAGATCCAGCAAAAGATGAAAGAGAACCATCAACAACACGAACTTTAGTATTACTTAAAGAGGGATAATAGGTAGAAAAAAAAGTGTGTAAACTAGTCATGTGATCAGTAGCCCCAGAATATGGCACCTGATTGGGCTGAGTGGGAGACAGTGATTGTTGTTGGAGAGGAGGCAGCAACAATAACAATGGAGGATCCCATCTGAGTCAGCACAAGACGGAGCGTGGCCATTTCGTCAATAGAGAAGGAGGCACCTGTAGGAGTGGAGCTATTAGAGTCAGTCTCAGAATTGATTTGCCTGGGTTTTCTTCCGATGACCCTGATTACACCCACGAGAATTGGCAGGATGTCTACAAAGCTTCCAAAAAGTCTCTCTAGTATGACACTCCTTGCCATAATAGTCTCATTTGACAACCAGTTTGTCAGGTGAAGTACTAGTCCAGGAACTTGTACTAGTTTCAGAAGAGTAGATCGATCTTGAGAAGGAGGCTGTAGCATCTCAGATCGACGTTGTTCCTTAGCCTGAATAATGGAATAGGCTTCCTCAATGGTGGGTGGAGGATCACGATTAAGCACATTAGCTCTAATCTGATCATATTCAACATTGAGACCTGCCAAAAAATCATAAACACGAAGCTTCTCCTCATGGTTCTTAAACCCAACAATAACAGTCTCACAAATAGGTTGATAGGTCTCATAATAATCAATCTCATTCCACATACCCTACAGATCAGAGTAATATTGAGCCATAGAAAGATCCTTCTGAGTAGCCCGATGGACCTTTTCCTCAATTCAAAATATTGGGCATGGTTGCCCACATGGGAATAGGTGGCCTTAGCGGCTTTCCAAATCTTAGTAGTGGAATCAAGTAACAAATATGTTCGAGAAATAGGAGGGGACAAAATTAATAAGATAGGACATTACCATCTATTTGGCAGCATCCCATTTGTCTTGAGCAGAACCTATAGTTTAGGGCGTATTGACCTATGAGAAATCCGGCATAACCACGATCAACAATCAACATGTAGTAGGACTGAGACCAAATCAGTTAGTTGCTCCCACCCAACTTGATGGTGCTAGTAGAGAAGAGGGGATAGTCATGACCAGAGGAACGGGTCCCCTCCTTCCTGAGTAATTGATGTCCTAGAATCTTCAGACACCATGAGTGCAAATACAATCAAGCAATCGCAAGAAAGACCGACCCAAAACTAATCAATCATAGATATGGAGCACTTGCAAAGCCAAGGAAGAGCCCCTGGTGGGAGGGAGTACACTCACCACCAAGGGAGAGAGCCTAACACAAGCAAAATCGTCTGGTATAGGGTTTATGCTTGGATTAGGTGTTTGGGTAGAATAGGGTTTAGTTTATGGAGAGACAGGGTAGCGCAGGGAGGTGTTGCGCAAGGGGTATTGGCGCAAGGTGAGGTTGGGTTGGACTAGGACTAGGACTAGGACTAGGAATAGACTACTGGGTTGGATTAGGACTAGGACTTAGAGATTGGGTTGGATTAGGATTAAGACTAGGACTTAAGAGTTTGGGCGGGATTAGGACTAGGACTAGGAGATTGGCACAGGGGTTTGAGTTTAGCGCTAGAAGAGTGTAGCGCAGGGATTGGATGATGGTAGCACAGGGGTTTAGTGAAGGAGATTTTGAGGGATGGAGGGTTGCACAGGTTTGTAGCTGGTTGATGGAGAAATCACAGGTAGATTCAGATGGAGTAGATGGAGTTTTTTTGCCACAGGCAGCAGCGGCTTGATCTTGGGCAGGTGCTGTTTCTTGCTTCTTGCGCAGGTTATGAAGAAGGTGATGGTGGCTGGTGGTGTGCTTGATCTTGGGCAGGTCCTGGTTCTTGCTTCTTGCACTGGTTATGGAGAAGATGATGGTGGCCGGTGGTGGTGCTTACTGATTCTGGGGTAGCTTATGGGCGATCGCAGGTAGGGAAGAAGAAGGGGTGGGGTGATGGTTCTTCTGCAGGTTAGGGAAATCGAAGGTAGGGGAAGAAGAATGAGGGATAGGTTTTGGGTTTGGAGATTTCTGATCAGACCTGCTCTGATACCATGAAGATTTGGGGAATGGACTTGTGCCTTAATGAGCACAATTCTCCTCTATTTATTATAAAATAAATCCCTAAAGAGGGGCTTGAGGGTCCATTTGGATATAACCCCTAAAACCCATTATTCAACAGAGAGGTTTGGAGCCTATTTTGATGCATTGTCTGGTTTCAAAACACCAGCAGTGTATGAGCTCTATTTTGCATGTAGACAGTTTGCTAGTTCACAACACTGGATGCTCTTCTGAAGAACAGGGAAATTGGGTGCGATAAGCTCTTGATCATGATCGACCATACTCTAAATTATATATTCAAAAGCAAGTGAGACATAATAATATTCATCCTAATTTGATGGAAGTTCTTATCAGGCTATGAATAACCTGAAAGTGCCAGTAAAAGATTTGGAACTTGTAACCTGTCCAGTGGGTGCAGCAGTGAGAAATTTTCTCCAGTGTATGGGAAGTCCGTCTTAACTTTTCTTGTCAATTTGGGGTTCGTCGAAGGAGTTGGAGTTCCAGACATTGCTGACTCTGAGATAAACACTTGGATCACATTAGTTTTGGATTCCATGAATCTATGCCATTTTCTTTTGGTGTTTGAACATATTTTTCTCACTTAAATTAGTTGTGGTGGATGGTGGTGTGAAGCTGTGAATTTAGTGAATGGTGTATGGGAATAATTTTCTAATTTGAGTAGAGCCTATAATCGTTACCATTATGTTTGGTTATATTTTTCACTGGGAGTCTAGAAAATTTTGTATGAGGTGCTTTCTAATAATAGAGGGGGGGGGGAATAAATTAAGAAAAAAAGAAAGAAAGCCCAATTGACTTACTAAAACTTCTTATTGCAGGTTGGTGACTTTGCTATTGACAACCGTGCAGGCATCAGCAGAACCTTACACCGCATCAGTGCCATCAGGAATCGCAAAGGTGCAATTATAGGCTTAACCTGTCGTGTTGGTCGGGCGATATCGGGAAGTGCTAATTTATTGCGGGACTTGGTAAAGGATGGGGCTTCTTTGTTGCTTATTGGGCCTCCAGGAGTTGGAAAGACTACGATAATTAGGTATGTCATTTCTGTATATCAGAGATTTACTTGCTTTAAAATACATCGGTTTCAGATTTGAAGTATTTTGAGCGTTTAACTACTTACTAATAAAAACTTTGCTTACCATAACTAAAATTTTTCTTCAATGCTTTAACTTTAGAGAAACTTGACCAGTTCTGATCTGCAGATCCCTTTTACTTTCCATCAATCATATTTTTATAACTTTCTTCTTCCCCCTCTCATAGGTAGTTTCTTCCACATTAGACCTTTCTGAATGTGACTCGTCCTATCCATGCTCATTTTCTGGGCCTGTCTGTCCTCTGTGAAATATGTATATACACAAACCAAAAGTGAGATTACTCTACCTTATAAAACTACTATGGCTAAATATTTGTCTTGAAGATGCTTTTGTATTATAAACGTCCTGTATGGTATCTCTTAACTAGAGGTTCCATTTTTTTCATGTTTATTTACTAATTATGGTGTTTAACCAGAGGGTAGGCATCTTTGGGTATAGTGCATTTTCTTTGGAAAACAAGATCAAGGGTGGTGTTAGTACATCATTGTATAAGGGAGCTACATGTGCCTTTCTGAAGAATGGAACATGTGATTCTGAGGTATATAAAACTAATTGACTGTACCAAGAATTTGTACTTTAAAATTTTCAGGGAAATAGCTCGCATGCTTGCCGATGACTACAAGAAACGTGTGATGATTGTTGACACCTCAAATGAGATAGGTGGTGATGGTGATATTCCTCATGCAGGAATTGGTAAAGCTCGCAGGATGCAAGTCCCTAACTCTGATGTGCAGCATAAGGTGTAGCATGTTTGAGATTTTTTTGGATGCTTTTCCTTCTATTATGTGATTTAAGCTTAATAGAAAAATGAAAATGACAAAAACTCTTGTGTCTTGTATTGTTTATCTCATCACTAATGTAGTAATAAACTAATAATAAATACCTATTTCAGATTCCTTGTATGGGTCTAGATTTCATGTTTGGGTATGTGTTCTGATGTTTGCTTTATTGCCAAATTCAGGCACTTATGGTCATGAATACATGTAGTTGATATGGGTTTTCACCGCATTTTACTGTCCGGTACTTCTCAACTCCGTGATGTAATGTGGCAGCTCAGCTGTATATGACGTTGATACCTTAAACTACTTTAGTTAAAATAGGTGCAGAGGATCTCAACAGGTGCAGAAGATCCTAGACGGTATAAGCATGGTTATATCCTGTTAGCATATGTATTAATGATTTTCCTACTGCGGAGAAAACACTAGTACATGCAACATGTCATTCTCTTTAAATTTCTAACTTAAGTAATAGTGCTTTAGAATCAGAGAAGATATCTTCATTGTCATTGAGGTTGAAAACTGAATTCAATTTGTGATTGATAACAGCAACTTATTTGAAGTTTCCTGCTCATTAAGTTTGGAATATTCAATATCATACTTGCTGGGTTTCCTCCTCGTGAAAGTAAAGGAGGGGGACCTGCACTTGGCAGTGCCCTCATGGGAACCAATTGACTCTCCCCCAAATCGTTTAATCCTTAAATATAAAAGGGAAGAGAGAAGCGGTGGTTGGATGTGTGTGATTTCCTCTTTTGGTGGTGCTTTGAGCGGAGAAGACCACAGAGAGGGTGCTCTGTGAGATAGGTATGATAGGAGCACAAAGAGTGCTCTGTAGTGCATAGAATGGCACACAGATAGTATGCACAAAATTGCACAGATGAGGTGTGCACATAATGCCATGCATTCAGAGTTGTTTCTGTTCTGTGGGTTGTGGTTTGAAGGTGTTTCTTTTTGTCAAGATAAGACGGAAATCTGCCGTATTTCTTCCTATGTCTCATTATAATGTAAGGTTAAATCACAAGGGACTTAACTCCAGACAGGATCTTGGATGGTCTTCAAATAGCCATTGAGTGGAGGTCTTGAAGTGGAGATTTGATCTTTCAAATATCAGTCTTGGTGTCCTCTTAGTTGATGAGATTGATCAGGGATAGGGTTTCAGATAAAACCCCTAAAACAGAATCGCAGGTGGGGAGTTTTCCTTCCTTCAATCAGCTCTAACAGCAGCAGCAATTTGGGTCTTCAAGGTAGACTTCAGTGAACAAACCGTCAATGATATTAAGTAGTTCGATATGTCTCAAATGGCGAAAGAACTCAGAAAAATAAGGGGGAAAAGGGGGTTATCGATTACAAGAGATGAAAGGGCGAGAAGAAGGAAATATAGGAGGGGATAGGTTGGGTCGAGTATCTCACTCTTCCCTGGGCATCTCACCCATGAGGTCTCTAACCTCACTGCACCTCACAGCAATTGGAATAATCCAAGCCTTTTTTTTCTCTTCATCAAACAGTGGGCTGTGATCAGCCTTCTTCCTTTATTATAAACTTTCAAATTGATTACAAAATTGAGTCCTTCCTTGCATGGAAAGGAAAGGAATACCCTTACAACTAGATATTATCCTATTTGTAAACGAATTACGAATCAAATCAAATCCCTCCCTTTTACAAAGATAGAAACTATTAGAATTCCTACTTTCTAAAAGTAAAAGCTAAAATTAGAAACTAGCTGGATAATATCTTCCTAGCTATTACAAGGAAATATGAAGATGGAAACTAGATCAATCAAAGATTTTCTAAAATATTGCAGCTTAAACTCCTCCATGCGAGCTGGCCATGGAGCCCATGAATCAGGAAGGAATCTTCTTCAGTTCTTCTCCACACAAGCTGTAATTGGTTTGAACCAATCGAGAACCAAGAACCAAGCCACACCCCAGGCTGCCTCCCACAGAATTTGCATCCCACAACTGGTCTGGACTGGTTTTGAGGCCTTGTTCCTGTGATCCACATCACATTAGTAATGAGGTGAATATTTTGCTCCTGGGAACCCGCCTTGTTAGGTGAGAATTATCTTGCTATCCAAGAAGATTTTTCTTAAGTTTGTTAGCCTCTAGCATTGGTTAGGGAAGACTTAGTTGTAACCCTTTAGCAGTGTCTAGCGAAGACTTGTAGTTGGCTTGGTATGATTTATATTTGTGCTATTAATGTCTGCAGTGTTGTGTGATCAAGGTTGTCCTCTAAAACTCGAAGAAAAATTTTATAGGAGTTCCTTTAAGCTTATTTGGAAGTTTGTCTCAAAGAAGAATAGCATATGTGTCTCTTGGGATCACTCCAATCTTCTCCTAATGTAGACTAGGATAGAGATCTAACCAAGTCTCAACTGCAGGAACTTTTAATCAAAGAACAACCATCGATCACCCAATGATTCCAATAACAGAACGATAACCAAACTGATAACAATTCAAAGATCAAACAATCGATCTCAGAAATTAACAATTCTGTAACTGAATAAACAACCGGGAATATAGGACTGAAATCATCAATTAAGGAAGTTAAATCAATGAGGAATAGTATCAGCAACCAATCAGCAGCACCCAACAGAAATTGATTCACAAATCTGGGCAGAAATTACAACCAGACAGAATAGGGAAAATATGCATAACTTCAAAACCGCTGGTCTGATTGACTCCAAACTAGGGTGGGTTGAACCACCCTTTTACTTGGCCTAACAATCGATCAAAATTGGAGATCCATCAAGTGGCTGGTTGTCCAGATCAGTGAAGGTTCGGTAGGGGAAAATCTGGGTTTCTAAAGAAAACCAGAAATAAGAAAAGACCAGATCACTTACCTGAGATGGCTGAAACAGAATATAATAAGAAGAAAAGAAAATTACCTTGAAGAAGAAGAAGAAGAACACTTGAAAGGAACCTCTCAGGCTTAACACCGCAGAGAGTCAATTGGATCAAACACCAATTCCATCAGCCTTGATCAAACACAACTCTTCATAAAGAAGACAATAGCAACAACTATTAATTTTTTTTATCAAAATCATCTCAGCTTTAGGAGCCTCCTTTTCTTTATATATAATGTTGATGGGGGAGGGAATTACAAAATAGAAGGTTCCTCAAAAAGGAAACCAAATATTCTCCTAATACAATAGTTACTAAAAATTGAAATTAGAAACTGGTTGAAAAAGGAAATTAACTACTAATGACTTGACTCAACTAATAACTTGACTCCTAAGGAAACAAATATAACTCAAATCAAACCCAACTTAAAAAGGAAACTAATGAAAATGGAAACTAACTAGTAATCCCGTACGCATCCTTAGAGCCCCCTTTTAGACCCATAAAAGTGGTCTATTATACTCAAAACACATGGGATCAAAGTCCTAACATGTATGGAACCCAACCATAGGCTTATTCCTAATAAAACAAGCCTATTTTGGTTATTAATCTGCATCATCTCCGTAATGACTCCTTTTGGACCGTTAGGCCTCCCTCTGATGCTTCCTAGCTTTGGCGCAACATTCTTAGTTTCTGCACCATTGCCCTTACTGCCATTCACTCTTCCATTTCTGACGGCCATAATGTACCCCTCTGGAGTTCTCCTCTCTATAGTCGTGGCCACACCTATATACTCGTTTGGGCTTGCCAGAAGATGCCCCTATATCTGCCATCATCTCGAATGAGGCATGTTCCCCCCTCTTTCCTCCCTTCCCTCTCCTAAACATCTGGTCCTCCCTTTGATGCAGCATTGAAGACCTACTCAAGGAGGAAGAAAGGGGTCGACCATAGTGGCTGAGATGGGTTGACCAGGCCTAGTCTATTGGCCCACAATTTGGGCCTTGATGGGGGTTAATTAGTTGCTAATTTCAGTCTTTGTATTTTCCCGGTTTTTATTTTCAGAATTGGAAACTAGAGGAGTTGTCTTTTATTTAGTTTCCTATTTGTAAACCCCCCCATCATTATTATAAATAAAGGAGAGGGATCCCATTAAGCCCCATGATTTTATGAAAAAAAAAAAAAAAAAAAAAGCTTTCTGCTGCCATTGTCTTTTTTGAGACACCCTTGTTTTGATCAAGGTTTTGGGACTGGTGTTTGATCTGGTCGACACTCTGCGGTGGGAAGCCCGAGTGGATCTTCATCATTTCTGGTTTTCTTATTGTTATTAATCTCCTTTAGCATCTCAGGTAAGTGGTCTGAACTCCTTGCAATTTCTGGGTTTTAAGAGTCCCAGATTTCCCCCCACCGACCTGTACTGCTCTAAGAAACCAGCCATCTGAGGGCTTTGAATTTCTGGTCGAGTGTTACCCCTGCTGAGAGGAAGAATCAATTCCAATTTTAGAGTAATCAAGCTTGGGGATTGTCTGATATATTAAATCTCTCCAATTTGGTCGATCTCTGTTCTGTCCCACTTCTGCCCTGAACTTTGGTTCTATTACTCTAACTGTTGGTGCTTTGATTTTGGTAATTGTTTTCTTTGGTTCTGTCTCTGATATTGAAGCATTAAGCCACTGATTTCCTAATCCCTAGTCGGTCACAGAAACTTAGAAACTCAGAAACTCGAAGATCGATAGGGCTGATTTTGTTTATTTATTCAATGCTACCATTATTTTTGTTGATTGAATTATTTGGTATTTGGTGGTTGTTCTTTGATTAAAAGTTCCTGCAGTTGAGACTTGGTTGGACCCCTATCCTAGTCTACGTTAAGTGGTATCAGAGCATGGCTGAGAACAACCCTATGACTGAGATGAAGGCTTCTATATCTTTTATTGTGGAGATGTTATAGGTTGTGAGGATTGATCAACAAGCTATGAGGGCTGAACAACAAACTCTTGGTGCAAGGATGTTGGCTGTGGAGACCCAACCATAGAAACCTACCTATGACACTCATGTACCACCTGAAGTGGAAGCCCCATTGAACTTAGTTGCTCAGTTGGCTAACAAGAGACCTAACCCTAATCTGAGAGGACCACAGAGGGTTCCGGTAGTGCAACCTACTTTTGAAGAACACATAAGGGGTTACTTTGAGACTGAACGTCCCACATACCAGAGGTACTCAGGAGATTCACAGAAGGTTAAACTCGATTTGGAGGAGTTTGACGGTAGACATGACCCCCAATTGTTCTATGATTGGGTAGCTGTATTGGATTACTATTTTGACTATTATGACCTACCTGAGGAACGAAAGATTAAACTAGCTCGTGCTAAGCTAGTTGAGGCTGCTCGTGATTGGTTGAGAACCTATGAGCAAGAGTTGGAAGACCGTGGTAGAGAGCCTACTATTTGGGAGGAGATGAAGCTTGAACTATTTGAAAAGTACTTGCCACGTAACTTTAGAGCTCGCATACAAGACTAGCTGAACTCTCTTCGTTAGGGGACTATGATTGTTGCAGAGTATATGAACAGATTTGATACACTTTATTCTCGCATAGGCATTAGGGAGAATGAGAGGCAATTACTTTCTCGGTTTCAACTGGGATTGCGAGCTGAAATCAATAGGGGAATTGGTGTTGTTGATGTGTACTCAGTGAGGGATTGCTTTGACAAGGCCTTACGAGCAGAGGAGCTCAAAACACAACAGGTAGAAGGTTTGGTTTTCAAGCTGGGGAGGTCAAGAAAAATTTTCCAGCCACTAAACCTAGTAGTTCAGCACCCCCAAAGGCCACTTTTCCCCCACGGGCTGATTACAAAGGAAAGACACCTATGATAGGCAACAACAAGGTACAATGTTTTCATTGTCAAGAGGTAGGAAACTTTGCTAAATCTTTCCCATATAAGCAGAGGGTTAACACAGTGGCTGAAATTGAAGACTCCAATAGGGAAGAGGAATCAACTCTTTATTCCTACCCCTTGGAAGATGATGATGATGATGGTGGGTATAACTATGAGCTGGAAGACACCAATGATGATGACACTCATGGCATACATATTGTTACTCGCATTTTGGTGGCTGAAACCAACGGATAAGATTGGCGGCGTAACTGTATTTTCTATAACCGTATGAATTCTGGAAAGCATACTTGTCAGGTGATAATAGACAGTGGTAGCTGTGTCAATGTTGTCTCAGAAGCCTTTCTGAAGAGAGCAACATTGAAGTTTGACCCACATCCTCAACCTTATAAGGTATCATTGCTGAGTGGAAATACCTTAGAGGTGAACAAACGGTGCTCAGTTCCTTTGAAGCCTTACCTGTATGAAGAGAAAGTTTGGTGTGATGTGATTTCAATGAAATTCAAAGATGTATTGTTTGGTCGTCCCTGGATGTATGACAATGATGCTATGGTTGGAGGGAAGAAAAATCTGTATACATTCATATGGAAAGGTGTTCCTACAACTTTCTATCCAGTAAATGTGCCGGCTGAAATCTGGCGACAAAGATCTCTAAGGGGAAATCAGAAGGACATTGACATTGAGAAGAAAGTGGTTTCTATGCCTATGAAAGAGTTGTTAGTTATTCCCCATAAGCAATTCATATGCACAAGTCATGAAATAGGAATGGTTATGGCTCTTGTTACTCGAGAAGTCACTCCCCAACCTGAGGTAATGCATAGTGCACCTATTAAAGAGCTCTTATCTGATTTTTCTGACTTAGTCCCTGATGATCTTCCAGATTAGCTACCTCCCATGCGCGACATACAACATGCTATTGACTTGGTACTTGGTTCGGTTTTACCTAACCTACCCGCCTACAGACTCAGTCCTACTGAACATGCCCAGCTGAAATGGCAAGTGGATGGGCTATTACAAAAGGGCTTTATTGAGGAGAGTTTGAGTCCTTGTGCGGTACCAACTTTACTCACGCCGAAGAAGGATGGTCTTAGCGTATTTGTGTGGACAACTGTGCTATCAACAAAATAACAGTCAAGTATAGATTTCTATACCACGACTCAATGACATGTTGGATATGTAGTCTGGGGCAAAGGTCTTCTCCAAATTAGATCTGAGGAGTGGCTACCATCAGATTCGTATCCGTTCTGGGGATGAGTGGAAGATCGCCTTCAAGACCAATGATGGCTTGTACGAGTGGAAAGTCATGCCTTTCGGTTTGACCAATGCATCTAGCACCTTCATACGAGTTAAGACACAGGTACTTCATCCTTTTATTGGTCGCTTTTTGGTTGTTTACTTTGACGATATTTTGATTTACAGTACGAACCAATAAGAGCATATGGATCACTTGAGGCAAGTCTTGAGAGTACTCCGTGCAGAGAAGCTATACATCAATCTCAAGAAGTGTTCCTTTATGCTGCCCAAGGTTGTATTCATTGAATTCATAGTGTCATATAAAAGACTTAAAGCTGATCCGGAGAAGATCAAGAGCATCACTGATTGGCCTATACCAAAGACATTAACAGAAGTCTGTAATCCATGGTTTGGCTTCCTTCTATAGGAGATTCATTCGGAATTTTAGTGCAGTTATGGCACCTGTCACTTAATGCATAAAGGCAAGTAAAGGGAAGTTTGAATGGACAGTTACAACAATCAAAGCCTTCGCTCTTGTAAAGAGGAAGATGACAGAGGCACCAATCCTACGCCTACCAGATTTTGACACAGTATTCGAAGTAGCTATGGATTCTTCATATGTTGGGTTAGGAGAAGTGTTGATGCAAGGAGGACACCCCATCGCTTTCTATAGCGTGAAATTGAATAAAGCCAAGAAGCGCTATTCGACTTATGATCTGGAGCTATATACAGTCGTCCAAGTGCTACGCCATTGGAGACACTACCTCATTGGTAAGGAGTTTATTCTATATACTGATCATGAGGCATTGAAGCACCTTCACTCTTAGAAGTTGATTAGCCACCGGCATGCCAAATGGGTAGCTTACTTGCAGGAGTTCATATTTGCTATGAAATACAAGGCGGGAAAAGTGAACATAGTGGCTGATGCACTTAGCTGGAAAGTGCTCACACTTAATACATTTTCAGCACATGTTATTAACATTGATCAGATACGAGGAGAGCACACATTTGATCCTGATTTCAGCACTGTATGTGCAGAGTTGCAACAGGGTGGATAGAACCTAAAGTACTCCATTCATGATGGGTACTTATTCTTTGGCACACGACTATGCATTACAAACTCTTCCCTACATCATCACATCATAACGGAGTTACATAGAGGAGGATTGGGTAGACATTTTGGGAAGGATAAGACTCTTGCACAGGTGACATATCGATACTATTGGCCATGCATTGCAAAGGATATCGATCATGTGATCAAAAGATGCTATGTATGTCAGTTAGCAAAAGGCGAAAAACAAAACACAGGTTTATACTCTCCACTACATGTTCCTCATGCAACATGGCTTGATGTTAGCATGGATTTTATTCTTGGACTACCCCTACTAGAGAGCGATATGATTCCATTATGGTGGTTGTGGATCGTTTCTCTATGATGGCCCATTTCATACCTTGTCGCAAGACTTTTGATGCTTATCAGGTTGCAAAGCTCTTCTTCAAGGAGGTAGTACGACTACATGGGCTGCCCACTAGTATTGTCTAACCGTGATGTTAAGTTCATGAGTTATTTTTGGAAGACATTGTGGATGAAAACAAATACAAAGCTGAACTTTTCAATTGCATTTCATCCACAGACTGACAGACAGACAGAGGTAGTGAACCGAAGCTTGGGAAATCTGTTGAGATGTTTGGTTCAAGATTATGAGAAGACATGGCCTTCCATCCTCGATATTGCTAAGTTTGCCTACAATAGTTCAGTGAATAGGACAACGGGTTGTACTCCTTTTGAGATCTTGCTTGGAGTTCAACCTAAGTGACTTATTGATCTTATGTCACTCCCACCCCAAGCTCGAGTTAGCATTGAGGCTGATGAGTTTTTACGCCATATTACTGAGGTGCATGCCAACGTTTGACGACGTATTGCCTTGAATAATGAGGTTTATAAGGCTTCAGCTGATCGTCATCGGCGTTATGCGGAGTTCAAACCCGAGGACATGGTGATGATACGTGTCAATCCTGAACGGTTCCAAACTGGTGTTAATATTAAACTCCACCCACGGAATATGGGTCCCTATAAGGTGCTGAAACGTATAGGACCTAATGCTTATGTTCTTGAGTTGCCTGATGATATGACCATAAGCAATGTGTTTAATGTGGCTGATCTTCACCTTTATGTTGGGCACCATTCGGATGATGGAGACACGGAGCAAATGTTGAGGCTGCTCCAACTGAAGCCGCCTACTACTGATATCATTGAAGATGTCTTGGATGATAACTACAAGACTACCTGTCGTGGTACAGGCTATCACACTTTCCTTGTCAAGTGGAAGGGCTGTCCCCGTAGTGACTGTACTTGGATCCATGCTGATGACTTCAAGAGACTTGATCCCAATTTGTATGAGCGCTACTTGTCCCTTACCCATTCATCGGAGACGAATGTTTTCAAGCCGGGGAGAGTTGATGCAGCATTGAAGACTTACTCAAGGAGGAAGAAAGGGGTCGACCATAGTGGCTGAGATGGGTCGACCAAGCCTAGTCTATTGGCCCATGATTTGGGCCTTGATGAGGGTTAATTAGTTGTTAATTTAGTTTCTAATTTAAGTCATTAATTAGTTTCTAAATTCAGTCAAAAGTTAGTTTCCTAGTTTTTTATTTTCAGAATTGGAAACTAGAGGAGTTGTCTTTTATTTAGTTTCCTATTTGTAAACCCCCCTCCATCATTGTTATAAATAAAGGAGAGGGCTCCCATTAAGCACCAAGATTTTATGAAACAAAAAAACAAGCTTGCTCCTGCCGCTATGTCTTTGTTGAGACACCCTTGGGTTTGATCAAGGTTTTGGGACTGGTGTTTGATCTGGTCGACACTCTGCGGTGGGAAGCCTGAGTGGATCTTCATTATTTATGGTTTTCTTGTTATTAATCTCCTTCAGCATCTCAGGTAAGTGGTCTGAACTCCTTGCAATTTCTGGGTTTTAAGAGTCCCAGATTTCCCCCCACCGACCTGTACTGTTCTAAGAAACCAGCCATCTGATGGCTTTGAATTTCTGGTCGAGTGTTACCCCCACTGAGAGGAAGATTCGAGTCCAATTTTAGAGTAATAAGGCTAGGGGATTGTCTGATATATTAAATCTCTCTAATCTGGTCGATCTCTGTTCTGTCCCACTTCTGCCCTGAACTTTGGTTCGATTGCTCTAACTGTTGGTGCTTTAATTTTGGTATTTGTTTTCTCTGGTTCAGTCTCTGATATTGAAGCATTAAGCCACTGATTTCCTAATCCCTAGTCAGTCACAGAAACTCAGAAACTCTGAGATCAATAGGGCTGATTTTGTTTATTTATTCAGTTTTACCATTATTTTTGTTGATTGGATTATTTGGTATTTGGGTGGTTGTTCTTTGATTAAAAGTTCTTACAGTTGAGACTTGGTTAGACCCCTATCCTAGTCTACATTACCCTTCCCCCCTCCCTCTAGGTCATCATGGAAGAGGTAATAAAGCATTCGGTCCCTCTTGCCCAGTGTCTCATTTAGCTTCTCCTCAGCTTGGGATTTTGTTCCTACCCACAATCCCCTCGCCCCTTGGCATACGATTTTTTGGTTCAAGGGTTACATCCCTCGTTATAGATTTATTGCTTGAGAGCCCTCTCTTACTGCCTTCCCACCCATCTTTTTTCCTGTCACATCCATGCCCCCCCAGCTTGTTATCTTTGCTGGAACAAGTTGGAAGACTCTGATCACCTTTTTTTCGGATGCCCATTCTCTTCCTCTGTCTACTAAAGAATCCTTAAATCCTGTTGGCCTAGTAGGAAAAGACTTCTCACCTTTACTCATGAGTGGATTTGGGTTGATATGACTTTTGCTATATCTTATTTATGACTCCGCAGGTAAACTTGCCTTCTGCACTGCCATTAACCACATTTGGATGGAGCAAAATCTTAGAAGATGGACCTCCTACTCTTGTTCTATTGACATGATTTGGGATGCCATCTTTTTTTATGTTAGCACTAATATCCATATGCTTCCTCACAGGCCGGTTAGAGATTACCGAAGGAGGCTCATTGTTGTCTCCTAGGGTCTCCCTCGGTCCATTCTCTAGTCCCCCCCCCCTTGTGGGATTTTTCCCCTCACTCATGTTTGCTTCTTTTCCCCAAGGGGCTTTGTTTTTTCTTCCCCCCTCCCTTCTCCCATTGTAAATGAATTTTCACCCAAAAAAAAATAAAAAAATATTGGATAATCATATAAGGCCAACAATGATATATGGAGCTGATTTGGGTAGTGAAGAAACAACATATGAACAAATTGAGTGTAGATGAAATTAGGATGTTGATATGGATGAGTGGTAAAAATAGAAAATATAAAATAAAGAGTGAACAAATTAAAGCTAATCAGGAGTAGTGCTGCTCATACTTGATAAGTTGCGAGAAAGGTGTTTAAGGTGGCACAAACGGTGCAACGGAGGCCTTTGAATGCTCCTGTATGGAGGGTAATTTGATTTAGATTGAAAGAGCTGAAAGAGCTAAAAGAGCCAGGGGTAAGGGCCGTAAGGCTAAAATGACTCTTGGAAAAGTGGTGAGGAAAGACATGCATAGCTAAGGACGAGTAACAACTAACAAGTATGGCTTGAATAGAGTTGAATCAAGAAAAAGGATCCATGTGGCCCATCCCATTTAGTTGGGAAAAGGCTGTGTAGTTTCAGTTGTATGAGTGTTACTTATTTGTTCTGTATCTCCATTAATTTGCACAGGAGGGAAAGAGTTTGTTTTTTCCGAACAGAACTGTAGTTGGTTGACCAGACATCACAATTTTGTGTTAGTAGTATCTTTTACTTATTAATTATGGTAGATCATTCAATTTATTGGCAAGATTGGATTGATCCATTATGGATCATCCTATCCTCCTTGTTGGGATACTCAATGGTAATCTGAACTGGTTTCAATAGAGACAATTTGATCCTTTATGTTGGTCCTTGAAAAATGGTTACCTGTAATGATATCCTTTTTCTTATGACAGGATTGATTGTGGAATTTAAGAGATCAAAAGAAAATGATGGTAAAACGCACAAACATAAAATGATGGTAAAATGCACAAACATAAGACATACACACAAACAAGACAAAGATATACGTGTTTCGGCCTTTGGCCTACGTCCATAGGTGAAAACACGATAAAAAATTCACCATGTATTGTGAAATGTACAAATCATGGCTGTTCACTCTCTAAATACCCAAGATCCAATTACTCCCAAATGAGTACTCTCTCTCACTACTCTACAAAATGTCTCTTTCTAATTTCTGCTCACACACAAATTAAACGAAAGAGCAAGAGTCTTTACTCTCCCTAAACTTTCCTCTCTCTCCCCTTTATATAGAGGTGTCAGGAGGTGTTATTGTTATATGGGGTCCCACTTGCTGTCAAAGTTGACTTTTGGTATCTCGTATTGTTCATGTTTTTGCATCTGTGCCGCACCGCCGTCAACACTTGTCCATTTGCATTATCTTCTATTCCATTTTTACATCGTGTTGTATTGTCTTCTGCATTGCCTCCGTGTGGTGTTTCCGTGAGTGTTTTTTTTTGTGAGCAAGCAACAAATAGCCACAACATAAAATCATAAAGGGAAATTTTCTTGTACCACCCCTAAAAATCCCCATAACTTGGAGTGACCCCCAAAAATGAAAATAATATCCACCGCACGCCTAATTTGTAACACCGTTAACTGAAAGCGAGAAATGACCTTTTTTCCCTCATACTTAAACTCTAAAAAAGAGCCCAGTTTTACTTCTTCCAAACCAAAACCTATTTCACTCTTGTCTTTGACTTCTTGGCCACCGACATTGGAGCCTCTCCTGCCGAATCATGTGGTTTGATTCTCCGGTGTCCTGGAATCCTCCTCTCCCACGTCGACTTATGCCTGAGACGCACACTTCTCTTCCTCAGAGAATTGGGGCTGGAGAAGCTTAATTTGCCTGCCTCCCTCAATGCTCATTTGCTGAACACTTAGGTCGAGAAACTTGAAGCGAAGATTAAGTTTTTGCAGAGTTTAGGGTCTTCCCATGAGGAATCTTCTAGGGCTTGTTCTCGTCTACCTACAATTTTTGGGTACAATATCGAGAATAATATGAGGCCCAAGTTTAAGTATTTGGTGAAAGAGATGGAGAGAGATATCCAAGAACTGAAGGAGTTCCCGTAGTATTTTGCCTTCATCCTGGAGAAACGAATTGTGCCGAGGCATTTGCATTTGAAGGAGAGGAACGTTCAAGTACCGTTGCAGAGGATGCTGTTATGGAGTGATGAAAAATTTTACACCAAATGGAAGTGAAATTAGGTATGATTGCTCAGCCGTTACTTGATTGTATATTCTCTCCTGTCTCATTAATTTGATTTTTTGAGTTCCACTAAGTACATTTTCACTGTGAAAGAAACCTAAGCAGATCAATAGTTTTATGATAATCTAAATGGTATATAGTAGCCAGACGCCCCAGTAACAAATTCATGGTGGGTGGATCATTCTTAACAATTTTATTCTTTTAAAAACACAGATTGACCTTTCCATCAGAAATGCCTTATGGTGTCATTATTTCCATTTCCATTATTCAAGATTGAAGGCGAAAGCTTCCCATTTATACGTTCCTATTTATTAATTTTACAAGGTTGGGTCTTTGTTTTCCATTTGCAATGTATCCTTAACAATTATTTCAAGAAGGCAAAGTGAGACCACATATGGGTAGAGTAAGTCGATTTCAGTTATCACTCCGAGTAGAGCTTAGGGATTTCACTTTCCAGTCAGAGCAGAGGTTAGGGATTTTGGGAAATTTTAGTGCCCAAACTCTGCTTTACTAATTGAGGCAAAGGAAATTATGGTAAATTTACATACTCGTAAGGGTAGATTGGCCATTTAGACAATAAATGACTGATGATATCATCGCTTAACGTCCTAATCCTAACAGAATGGGTTTTTTACAAATAATTTTATGAAAGTGAGGTGTATACTGAATATTATTTTCATTTTTGGGTGTCACTCCAAGTTATGGGGATTTTTAGGGGTGGTACAAGAAAATTTCCCAATCATAAAATTCAAACATGCACCCAATGAAAGTAAAAAAAGGGATATTAACGTTGGTGGATGGCTGCCCATATGGCGGGACCTACCAACAAATTTTCACCTTCCGTTACTGCATACAAACCTTTGATTTAGGCACCATTTGATAATGTTCCATTTCTACCGTTTCTGCGTTTTCTTGTTCCCAGAAACGGAGAAACAACCTAAAAAACGTTCGATAAAGTTGTTTTGTTTCATCTGTTTCTAGAAACATAAATCAAAATTTATGCCTATTTATAATTCTAGAAACAACTTTGACGAAACAAGTCCGACTTGTTTTGTTGTTTCTAGAAACAAATTTGAGAGAAAAAAAGGCTATTGTGCCTAATAAATCTCTCAACTATTTAAACCTAAAAAGAGGCAACCTAACCTTCTCTCCCTTTTGGGCATTCGATGATACTAATGGGTTTTTTAGTGGCATTATGTCTGCCAAAAACATTTCGAGAAATAGGTTTATCAAACACTAAAAAATCCATTTTTGTTTCTAGAAATGTGAAAAGCCGTTTCTGCTGTTTTTAGACACAGAAACAGTAGAAACGTTATCAAACGGTGCCTTAGTCTTCTGCACAACGGCCCCCAAAGGGGCTCTCAAGTTTCAAGTGCTGTCGACACTAGCTCAAGGAGAGTAAGACATGTGCTCCTCTTCTTCTTAGAAATACTCTGTCATTTACTCGCCTTTCTATCTAGCTAAATGGTGGACCTGTTAGCTTCTTTAATGTGTATTGTGGGCTTCGGCAAGGTGATCCGCTCTCCCCTCTATTATTCATATTGGCAGAAGTTCTTTGTAGAGGAATTCAGAAGCTCATTGATTCAAATGAAATCAAGACCTTGGCAGGGCCACGTGGGGTAAAAATTCCATCCTATCTGCTTTTTGTTGATGATATTTTTATCTTCATAAATGGATCAATTAGGTGTGTGAGAAATCTGAATTTGTTCCTCCCAAAAATATCAAGCTTTTTCGGGTCAGCATATAAGCTTAGAGAAAAGTAAAGTCTTTTATGGGAAAATCCAGCAGCAAGAAGATAGCGGATCTCTCAGGTATTGGGGATTCCCAGCTGTAATTTCCCAACAAAATATCTGGGAGTGGAGCTATTCAAAGGAAGGGTAAGAAGGGATCCTTTCCTTCCTTTAGTGGATACAATTAAATGAAGGCTTTTTGGTTGGACGGGCAAATTACTCATGGCGGGAAGGGTGTAATTGATGAACTCGGTGATAGCTAGCATCCCGCTTCATAATTTTGCAATCTATTAGTGGCCCTCATCTTTGGTGGTTCTCATGGAGAGGTGGATGAGAATTTTTTTACATGGTCTGGGGACGTGGATTCTGCAAAAAAAATTACTATGAAATGGGATTCGGTTTGCAAACCCAAGGAGGAAGGTGGGTTGGGAATTAGAAGATCTCGGGATGTGAATATGGTTTTTCTTAGCAAAATTGTGTGGCAGATTAAGCATAAGAAGTCAGCCATGGGGAGTTTTTTCAAAGCAAGATTTCTAACTAAAACTGGTGAGATGAGAAAATTTTATAAATCTTCATCTGTTTGGCCAGGAATTAAAAAATTGTGGAACTTTGTGGCTAGTAAGGAAATGTGGGTCATTGGTAATGGAGAAAAGATTTTGTTCTTGAAGGATAGATGGGTTGATGGATGGTCTATTGAGGAGAGATTGGGAGTGGATCCTTCTCTCTTCCCAAGAGAGATATGTGAAGGATTTTTTTCATAAATTCTCATTGGAATCTGCCACTGGTTGTCTCTGAGAATCTGAGATCCATATTTAACAAGGTGAGATCTATTGATATTCCTGCTTTCCAGGCTGAAGATAGGTGCTGTTGGAGTCCCTCCTTGTTGGGGAATTTCACTATAAAATCTGCTTGGGAGGAGA
Organism: Macadamia integrifolia; assembly: GCF_013358625.1. NCBI lineage: Eukaryota > Viridiplantae > Streptophyta > Magnoliopsida > Proteales > Proteaceae > Macadamia > Macadamia integrifolia. The sequence goes on from NW_024870570.1 coordinate 297,011, forward strand.
TCAGAAGAAAGAACCCAAAGGTGCCTTGGTTCCAGTGTCTGGAATAGTGGTGTTCTGCCTCGTCAAGCTTCATTTGGCTGGAAATTGATGCAGGGTATTTTATCTATTGATGAGATGGTAAAAAAGAAGGGTGTTTGCTTAGCCTCCAGATGTGAGTTGTGTCTTGAAGCAGTTGAATCAATGCAACACTTATTTTTGGAGTGTAATTATGCTAAGGAGATTTGGGTCTCATTTGCTTCAATCTTCAATATTCGCTGGATCCATCATGCCTCTGTTCATGAGATGTTCCAATGGTGGAGAGCTAAAGGCAAAATGGTGCCAGTTAAGCAGGCCTGGGCAGCTGGATTTATTCTTATTCCTCTTTTCCTGTGGCAGCAGCGAAATTCAAGAAGGTTTCAAGGACAAGGGATAAGGGCAGAACTTATCTTGCGTCAAATTTTGCTGCTATTCGAGACCTTTTTCCAATCTCTTTAGATAATAGAGTATTAGTGGTAGATCTGATTTGTGCTCGAATGATAGGAATTTCCCTGCGTAATAGAAAAGCTACAGGAATTCTTGAAATAATCTGGTGCGCTCCTCCTCCAATGTGGCTGAAACTAAATATTGATGGTTGTTCCCTCGGGAACCCAGGACGAGCAGCGGCGGATGGGCTTATTCGAGATTCAAATGGAAGAGTAGTCTCCTCCTTTGGATCTTACTTGGGAGTTAGAAATAACTACGAAGCAAAGTTTCAAGGCCTGATTCAAGGAATTAAAGCGGCAAAGCAGTTGGGGATCGAAAGGTTATGGATTGAGACTGATTCATTTGCAGTGACACTGGCAGTTTATTCAAAAAAATTACCATGGTGTTTATTGCAAGACTGGAGCTCTCTTTGGCCATATCTTTCCAGCATTCAATGGAAACTAACTCATTGCTATCGAGAGGCAAACCCAATTGCAGATTACTTGGCTAAAAGGGCTGCTCGAATTAGATCAAACGTCTCTTCTCCGTCTTTTCCTCGTTCAATGATGGATGAGATTAGATGGGATACTGAAAGTAGGCCAAAATATAGATTCTATTAGCTATGTTTTGTGGAGTTGTGGCCCCTTTTCCTTGTTGATGCAATGCCGAAGGTGAGGAAAGGAGCCCAAGATTAATTCTCCTCCTTTTTTTGTAATCTTGTATCTGGTGTCCTTCTGGACCCAGCGTTTATCTTGTTTCTCCTATTTTTTTTCTTTTTAATACACATGAATTTTTACCCAAAAAAATTGGTAACCATCCCACTGAGAAGATTCAGGATCTCCGACAACCTCTTATTACATAAAAATGCTCTTGAACCTTAAAAATCTGTCGTGGAACTATCCTGCCAAAAATAAAGGTCACTCTTTCTCTTTCCTTTCATCACAATGACAGCACCTTTCAAAACTCTTAAAACTCCACCTTTTGCTAAATACTTACAACCATTAGAGTAAAGAGTACCGAAAAAAATCAAATTCTTCCCTTAAATCTGGATCGTGTGAGTCAAAATATTGATACTACTGTCATGCATCTTGATTTGGTTTGTTCCTATTCCCTCAGTTTTATAGGACATAATATTATCCAGTAAGATGGTACCACCATTAGTGGACTGATAGGTGGCAGACCATTAGCTATTAGGATGCATATGATAGGAACACCTTGAATCTAGTATCCATTCATTACTTGAGCGCAAATCATTAACAGCTACTGAAAGGATGTTTTCGGCATCTAGGGAATTTTCTTCCACGACTTCAGCAACAATAGAAGAATTATCGCTGTATCCATCCTTTTGCTTATTTTTAAGTTTTTGACAAATTCCACTTAATGTGCCCCTTCTTGTGACAATAACATTCAACAACGTGATTAGATCTGAATTGGCTTATTTTAGAGCCCTTTTTTTCACATTTCATCTCCATTATTCCTTAACACTTCTTTTCTTGACTCCCTAGAGTTTTTGATGAAATTTTAACCTCTTTCATACTAATGGTATCTTTTCCATGGAGCATTATTGTAAAAAAAGTTCATAGGAAGGAGGTAAATAACACAATAAAATAAGGGTTTGGTCCTTGTCTTCAATTCTAATATCGATATTCCTTATATCCATAATGATTCTATTGAATTCATAATGCTCCTTAATGGGCATACCTTCCTTACTTCGAAGGGTGTTGTGACTCTGTTTCATGCACAACCTATTGGGTTGGGGGGGAGTGTCATGTACAGGCTTTTGAGCTTCAACCATAGCTTTGCCACCATGTCTTCCTCTACAACATTGCGCAACACCTTGTTGGCTAGTCTTAGGTGAATTGCATTGCATACCTTTCATCAGTCTTTTCTTTGCTTTGATGGACATTGTTTCAGTCACCTACCTTTCCCTAAAGTGCCTTTTGAAAGGCCAGTTGAACCAATCATCTTAATGCGCCATAAACTGAAACTGATTTTACCGTCAAATTTCTTGATTTTGTATTTCTCCAACATCTTTGAAACTCCAACCAAACTCTGATAAGCTTTGATCCTAGTTTTTTATGACAGCATTGATAGTTGGTGTTATGAGATCAAGAGAAAATGATGGTGGGCAGTCACTTTCTAAATACCCTTAATCTAGTTGCACCCAAATTAATACTCTCACTACACTCTACAAAATGTATCTCTCTAATTTCTCTCAGAAATAACTAAACAAGAGGTCAGGGGTGTCTGTACTGTCTCTAAACTGTCCCCTCTCTCCCTTTATATAGAGGTGTCACAATCATATGTGGGTCCTACTTGCTGAGTTGCTGTCAATTGACTTCTGGTATCTCACATTTTCTACATTTCCGCAGCTGCGCCATACCTCCTTGTACCTGTTTCCACATGCATTAACTTCTGCACCACTTTTGTGTTGTGCCATCTTTGTCTTATCGCCTTCCCGTGGTGTTTGCATGAATTTTGTTTTGTTTTTGTGTATTTTTTTTTCTGGTCGACAGGGCACAAATAGCCAAAAAACAGAGCCACACCATAAATGCAACTATGACCGGACATATCACAGAATTCAAATATGAAGCCACACCATAAATGCAACCATGAATGTCAACCAGGCATGTCACATAATTCAAACACCAAGTCCATAAAATGCAAAAAGGAAATGTTAAAATTGGTGGATGACTGCCACATGGTGAGACCTACCAACACACTTCAACCATGTAAAAGGTTTGTCATTGTGTGTGATGTTTTTTCTTTCTTGCAATTCTTTGTTGTAAGAAACATGTTCTCCACTTTAGGTTATAATGTTTTCTTTTATCAGTAAAAAAAAAATAATTTGCGCGTTCCCCAATGTTGTAACCCTAAAAGTGAAAATTGCCTAATTTGTTTCCCTTGATTATTTGGGTGTGCCATCTCTTATCTGGGAGAAATTTTTATGGGCAAGATTAATTGTAGCAGGGCATCATATTATGACATCAAATACTAATGCACAATTGTATTCACTTTTTGGGTAGGATACTTTACTACTTAAGAAATGATTTGGCTAAGTTTTATTTTTATTTTTATTTTTTTATTTTTTATTGATCTAAGGTGTCAGCCCACTTTGTTTTCTTTTCTATTTTAGTTATTTTATCACAATTAAATTGGTAACACATTGTCTTGGTTTTAATGCGGATGTTAAAGTTAAATGGTAACTGGGAATATATAAATACAGCATAGATGATCCCTAATCTCTTTATATGCTTTCTTCATTTGGGATCCCTGCTCACAAACTATGCCTGAGGATGTCTTGTTGAAATGTCTACTAATCCTATTTAAAATTGTCTGAATTTACATTGTTTTCTAATTTTGAGCCATTTTTGTTACATTTTCTTTTTATATTATTACTATCCAGGTGTTGATTGAGGCTGTAGAAAATCATATGCCCCAAGTAATTGTCATTGATGAAATTGGTACAAAACTTGAAGCAATAGCTGCGAGCACGATTGCACAGCGTGGGATACAGTTAGTTGCCACTGCTCATGGAGTAACAATAGAGAATCTAATTGTGAATCCTTCTCTGGAGATGCTTGTTGGAGGGATACAGGTAAAACGAGTATAACAATTTTGAGATATGTATTTAACCTTTTAGCTGCTGATAGGAACACTCATGGAATTGCAGATTTTAAACCCCATTGTGCAGACATTTGGAAATTTAACTTCATGTGAATTCAGATATTTTTAGATTATTATAATTTTTATGTTTCTTTATTAATGAATGTCAGATGTTAAAAACGGAAATCTTGAAGCTTTGTAAAACTAGATGTGCAATTTATATTGGGGGGGGGGGCGATTCAGCAATTTGCTATTGTAGAAACTGAATTTTAACACAAATTCTTAAGAGATTCTACAGATGATATGACACTAAATTTAACCTATAATGGTGAATAAGATTGCCAATATAAATTGGAAAAAGAATACATATATCACTGGCTTGTGTTCCAATTCCTGCAATTGTTGACGATATTGTGACTGATGGAAGGATCAAATTTCTTATTTTCATCATTCCATGGAAGGAAATAAATGGGCTTCGATGGACAGATTTACATTTTTATTTTTAATTTTTTTTTCTCACTCTGTTTTGACCAAGCTTCTGAAATACGTGATTGGTTCCAAATTGTACTTGTTATTTTCTAACATTCTGGTATAAAGTATTGCAATTTTCCTTTCTGCAACTCTCATTAATATGCTTGCTAAATGTTGGCTTATGTATACTGTATCAAAGCTCACATATCAGAAAATCTGTACATGTCTTACAACCCATGAGAGTGCTTAGAAAGTTAGGGGAGGGGGAGGAGAAGGAGGTAATCCTTTCAAGTTGCAGAATAAAAAACAGGGAAGGGAAAAAAAAAAAAGAAGAAAGGATTTTTGCATTGAATTTCCCTACACTTTGTGAAAACAAAATGACTTGTACTGTTATTTCTTAGTAAAAAACCAACAATTAAAGCAAGTGGTTTCTTTTTTGGGCTCTGGCGCTGGGGAGGGGGCAGTGTGTGGCTCAATAATAAGCGAGTTTCTTTTATACCTTACCTATATTAGATAACAGAATTTTATTGAAGATGAAGGATGACAAATAAAATTCTATAGTCCATGAAAACCACCAAGAGCCCTTTAGGGCTAAGATTGCACAAGGGGGACTACACAACAGGTTAGGGGTCCAGATACAGTGACTCTCTAGTGACCCCTAACTTGGCCAACTCATCTGCTAATGATTTAGCTGATTGCATCTTCCATACAAAATAAGAATTCTTTTCTGATCATAAAGATCTAGCTTTCCTAACTAAGTGGAAGTATCTCCATGCTCCTCTGACATGGCTTGTAACCAACAGTTTAATTAGAGTCCCATTCAATTACTTAAATGCTACCACACGTAGTTGATGGTGACTTACTTTTGATTTCATTATTTCAAAGAAAATAGATTCATCTTTCTTCATCTCTTTTGACATTTTTATATTTTTGTTTACATCATTTTCTTGTACATTCCACGCTGGCCCTGTGTTTGTTTCCTGGTAAATAAAGAGTGGAAAATTTCCAAGCCGAAGTTTTTCAAAGTTTTTACCACCTAAAAATTCACAGGCTTTGTTGGAATCCAATAAAAATGGGATTGAAAAAATCTTCTGAAAAATCTGCATATTTTTATTTGTATCTAAATTTTGCATGTGAAAACTTTTGATATGCTGTTGGAACAAAAACTCTTTGTTATCCCTATCATGGAATGTGGTGTTCCTCTTGGACTGAAAATTTGTCAGATAAATGCTTCCAGGTTGAAATTATACTGGAATCGTGAAATTTTTACTGTCATAATAAACGAAAAAGTGGGAAAGAAAACCATTGGAACTGAGAAGATACATGATTGAGAAGTCAACGAGAAAAGCGTAAGTGGTTAGACTGCATTACTTGAAAGAGAAAAAAAAGAGTGTTCTAACTAAAACACTGCCCAATCAGATCATGAGCATCCTTGATTTTACAAAGTGGAATTTGAGAATAGATGCGACTACAGATATTGGAATCAGATGGAAATGAGAAGTGTCTGTTTAGTTCTTTGAGAACCCTAACTGCCATCCAGCCATCGACATTGGATCGGGTGGTGTAAATTGGGAATCATGGGAGTTTGTTGTGTTATCTCTCTGATTTATTCCCAAGATCGATAGGAGTTCAGAGCTCCACCTACAGTTATGAAGTTGGGATTCTAACGAGGCATGGTAATTCTCAAGTAATGGAAGTCCAATCCAGCAGCTCAGGTTAAGCCTTGTCTAAAATCATTAATTGACAATCTTAAAGTGGCAGTTTCAACTTTCTAAAATTATCCAAGAAAATTAGAGTAGATTGAAAAGGAAGAACTTGAGACTAACAGTTTGACCCAACATAGACCTTTCTGAATTCTCCAAGAGACGGTCATCTGCTGACCATATGAAGACACCAGACATTTTTGAATCCTTCAAGCGAGTGAGTACTGTACTGGCACCAGACTTGTAGATGGTGGTCAGAAATTAGTCAGTTAGAAAATCTCTTTGACAAACCTGAAACGAGCTGGGCTGTATGACCATTGGAAGCCAGTTGATTTTTCTCTTAAAGGATCCTTCCATGAGACTGAAGTAAAATTTTCACCAGAATCATTTTATTCTGGATTTGAGCGTAAAACATTTTATCTTCTTGGTGTTGGTCCCCGTTATGAGATTTTATTTTTATTAATCAAAATATAGAGCTATACATATGTCTGCTAAACATATTTTCGCCCCTTTTTAATTGAATTAAATAGGCCTTTCATGACTTCATAGATTTAAATCTTAAGGAAACTAACTCCCAAATCCCTTCATAATAACTTTGGAGATGGGTGTAATTAACAGGACATCTTTAGTGTCACCCCAACAAAGTCCATTGCCAACTCTTCTGTCCCTTGGATAATATTTTTGGGATTTATTTATTCTTTACTCAGATTATAGGAAGTGATTCTACTTTTTAATTGCGTGAAGTTGATTTAGGTAAAACCATAGATTTCTTTCATCTTGTTCAGTTAATTTTGTGCATGTGTTCAAGAGTGTGACACTAGGTGATGAAGAGGCTAGCAGGAGAGGCGTCCAAAAGACAGTGCTAGAGCGGAAAGGACCCTCGACGTTTACTTCTGGTGTAGAGATTATATCCAAGTCTGAGTTGCGAGTTCACCGTAGTCTTGAAGCGACCGTGGATGCTATCTTTCAGGCATTTTCTTTACTCCTCTAATGTCTTCTTCTTCTTTAAAATAACTTCAATTCATTGGCTGTTTCTATATTCTGAGATACATTATTGATCTGTTTGATGGTTTGATGAAGGTTGGTCTCCAAAGTTTGAAGTTCGCAAATTAAATTCCAATGACTTGGGACATGATACACTAACTGTTGAGAAGGAACCTCTCATTGACGTTTCCTCCCTGGAGAAAAATGAAGTCATGATCAATGACATTCCAGAGATGAATGAAGAACAAAGCAGCTTCAATGAGTTCACTACTTATGAGCTTCCTGCAAACTTGGAAGACAGTTCTTGCAACGATGATTTGCCCCTTCATTTATATGTCTATGGGGTAAGATACTGACCTTGAAATATCTTGATAAAGTAGATATTATTCTATGAATCTTGTTTTGTCCTCAAAACTTTGTTAACCATGTCCTAAATTCTTTAGCTAATCTGGTGATGTGACTCTATCACACTTGAATCAGTTCACTCTACCTCGTTCTCGACGATGAAGGGTTCTAAAATCATTATAATTGAATCTCTTAATAGCAGGACGCATCTAAAATTCATGGCACTTTGGACAATCCCAATGTCTGTTTATTGCTTCCTGCATTTAGATTGTGCCTCTATTAACTGCATCTTTGAACTGAATAATTTTGCAACGCATAACTTAAAAGTTGTGTACTGGGATAATCACAAATGTTTCCTTCACATCTCTTTAAAGTAATGCTCCTTAAAACCCCCTAAACATCTGCCTTGTCACAGATTATTCCGTACTTTAATTTTGTAACATGTCTGCATTGCTATCTGTCCATCTGGTAAGTTTCGGCTCAAATATGTTTTCCCAAATGGCACTATAAAGCTCTGAGAAGCAGTTGAAAAGTCAATCTTGGCAATTTTGGTTCAATGGCTTAAAATACAATTGGAGAAGTTTAATACATGCTAGGCCAGATGGTTGAGATGGACCTGAAACTTGATGTTTGGCTAATGCATTGGATATGCTACACATTCAATGGTTATTTTGACCAACTTAGATATCCACGTGGCTCAAAATGGTGGGCCGTGAAGGAAAGGTTTCTTTCTGCAGGTTTTGCAAAAGACTTTTTTCTTTACACACATACAAAATGGTCTGCCACACTGCGGCACTGCCCACACCATTTAGATATGTGTTCCGAATTGTTGTTGTCAGGCTCATGGTATTGCATTACTGATGTTAATATTGATAGTTGCATGGAGGGACAGGATGTGCACCATTTAAAAGTTCAAATAAGCTTCTGTGTTTGTTTATTGATTGATGTGCCGGTGCATATGAGAAAAGGTTTTGTATTGGCTGTTTGGAGTTCGGAGTCGGACTTCTATGGACCTTTTTTTTTCTAATGCTTTCCTAGCTGCTTGGAAGGCTGGTTTTGACAATTATGATTGTATATGGGCAAACCTCTACTGATCTTAGACACAGATCCCTGGTTTTGTCAGATTTATACCCAATTATGTACTGCACTGATTGAGGGGTAAAACATATGTTCTTAAACCATAATTCCAGAATTTACCCAAAAAAAAAAAAAAAAAAACCATAATTCCAGTAAAATATATATATATATATATTTGACTTATTTCTTGTGGTATTTAATGCATAATATAAAAGCAAAAATGTCAGTTTGGAACTCATTGGCTGAGCAGTTATTCAGATCCCGGAGACGAGCATTATACAAGGGATCAAACAGATGAAAGTGGATCATGTGATTGGATTAACCAATAATATCAGCGCAGCAGATGCACTGCTTGCCTTGCAGTCCAAGTTAAAGAAGAACTCACGAATTCAAGCTGCAGTTAGATCTCAAGGCATTCCCATTTATGTGACGAAGGTAATTGTACTTGGTTGCTTTTCTACTGTCAAATATGAATTGAATATCATGATCTGAATACTAAGTTCTTTTCTTCTGTTGTAGACAACCTCAATGGTGCAGATACTGAAGGCAATGCAAGCATTGGTGAATGAACATGAAGTTGGGTTGAAGGGTTTAAAAGCTGATGAAAAGATGGGTTTGTCTGATAAGATTGACGCACTAGAGGTGAAATTGGATCACTTTAAATAGTATTTGGATTAAATAGCATTTGGGCAGCAGATTAAGTCTTGATATGGAATTGTATGAGAGTATGAAATTTGCAATCTTCCCCTGTCAAATCATGACACGTGGAAGTGAGAGCCTGGAGCCAAATTAACCAAATCTATGTTTCCCTCTTTTTCCCTATGCTACAGATGGAAGCTACAACTCCTTGCTTTCTTCTTGATAGCCATGTGATCCACAGTAATGGCGTAAAAATGAAATCAACAAGTGGGAACAAGACCCAGGCTTTTGCTTTTTGATCCGTTCTTAAAACTCTTTGTGTCTGATGAAGATGGTCCACGATGTCATGATTTTGACAGCAAATGGAAATAAATGTCGATGGTATGAGAGGAGGAACAGTCACTCCTTTCCTTTTCCATGGCAGTAAGCTGTCTAGTTACTTCTGCATGGTTCTGATTTAACCCTGACTGTCGAGTTTTTGCGTGAAGTACCTTTGGTCCTTTGTCTCAATATTGTCTCAAGCAGCTTCAATATTTTAGTAAGATATATCAAGGCCATGGTTAGTAGATGGTAAGAAAAGGGTCATTTTTACCAAAAAATGTTACGTTATTGCATTAATGGTGCTGTTCTTTTACATTTGCCAATGCATAGATGATGACCCTTATTGCTGCATCTGGCAAATGCAGTCTTATAATTTGCATCCATTAAGCCCGTTAAGAGTTCATCTTCATTGGCAGGAGGCTCGATTAGCCATCGAGCAAGTTGTAATCCTGAAAGGGGAACCTGTGGAGCTACTGGCAAGGTCATCCCACATTATGTCTCTTCAGATGGACCTCATTAAGAAGTACCAGTTACAATTGGAGAAAGTCGGCAAGGAGCCAGATGTACGACTGAGAATACTTCCGTTTCAGATTAAGATGGACGACGAGAGTAGGCATGTTCATGACAAGATTGAGACAGATAATGAGGATGAAGATGAAGAAGATTTTAGCATCCAAGTTGGTGAAATAAACGGTTCTTTCTACAGTGTAGGCAGATTACCTCTCCTCCCTGATTAACCAGGTACAAATAATAAAATTATTTTTTCCATGTATATCAATGCATTGGAGTGAATATGTACATACATGTATGTATTGAAACAAAAATGGATGAATGTGATGGAAATGGATATTATGGAAAACAGAAAATACCTCAAAATTGGCTTTTTTTCAGGGTCTACTGCATTAGTTTATGTAAACTAGCCAGATAATGAGGAAGAGTCTGCCATCAACATCATCTTAGAATTCTTTTAATTTTAAAGATGTGGAGGTATAGCAGTTAATATGGAACCATGCCGTGGATCAAGATAAGGTTTTCTTCTTTTTGGAATAAAATTATGCAGAGGGAAGTACATAAAGAGTTGGCAAAAGAGGTTCAAATTGAAAACTATGATATCCATTTTAACTTTGGAGGAGATGGAATGGAATGCGGGTACTAGTGAGAGTTTTTTTGTTGTTCAATTAATGGTACGATCACAATTCCTATGTTTAGTTGGGCCGGAAAGTGTTTGAATATAAAAGATTTTTCTCAAGTGCCTCAAACTGTCTGTAAGTCTTATTCGATTCAAAATGGAAAGATGCTACTACAATGGTTGATCAAAGTAAGTTGGTTGGGCCACAGAAAGAGGTCAACTTTTTAATTTAATTGGCAAAGCTTGGGTTGCCACTGTAAAGGTCAACCTTTAAACTAGAAGCTCTTTTTCTTTTCCGTCCAATCCAACACAGCTAGACGTAGAGGTCTAGTCACTTGATTCCTTTCTCCATCAAATATTCTCAAGAACTGTGGAAACTGGTAAGGATAATCCCTCTGCACACCCCCCCCCCCCAAAAAAAAAAAAAAAAAAAGACTATAAAGAAATAAAGGATAGGATAATCAAGTTTGGTTTTTTTTTTTTTTTTTTTTTGGGCTGCAAGGATAATGGGGCAAGACAAGGGCCTCACTTAAGGATTATTAATGCGAGACCCCAAAAATGCTGAATGCTGAATGCTGAATGCTGATGGCTATGAAGCGACCTTACATGTGAGTACTGGAGCTAAATGAATCGAAGTTTTAATGCTTTGGTTGAGGAATTTAATCTAATATGTTGATTCTGATTCAATCCGAATTAGCTTTCAATCTTAAAACACTTTAAAACGTAAAATCATCATTATTGAAGAACAAATTAGTGAAAAAAGCTATTATGGACCACAATCTTTCACGCCAAGACTGATGGAAAGATTGATTCAAAATATTGTCCTAAAATCCATTATATGCTGTATTATTTTTCATAATCCACCATTCATGCCGTTTTCCCACTAAAGGCCAAAGATCTTTGTGATCACGCTTAAGCCATTTAACCAACCCCAAGGGCTAAGGCACTAACTAAAGATAAGCGAAAGTTTCATTAATGAAGTCAATCTTCTTCCACAATTTTCAACAGAGAGGAGATGATCAAGACATTTGTAAGATTTTTAGTTTCATTAATGAAGTCAATCTTCTTTCACAATTTTCAACAGAGAGGAGATGATCAAGACATTTGTAAGATTTTTATCAATCTTCTTCCACAATTTTCAACAGAGAGGAGATACATGGTGACATTGGATCTACTAAGAGGGAAGCTTATGCCCCCATTAGACCATTAAACCATTATCTTCCTCTAATTTGTGTTTATGTTTGGTGTGTTTATGATTGATACTAGAGGAGGGAGGCTAAGCTCTAAGGTCTAAGGGGTGCTTATAATTCTAGGATTTAAACCAAACCCACTTTGATTATTTGTTAAGTTTGAGGCACAACTACCCTAACTGACAATTGTCTCAAAAAAAAAAAAAAAAAAAGGGGTTGGGGGTGGGGGGAACCTAGAAGACTAAAAAAGGGGTTTGGGTGGTCTGCTTGGTCGGCCTAATAGTCCCACCACTAGTTGCTTGTGGTGCTTGTGCTTGTGCATTTGAAAATTCTTTTAGGGCAACGAAAGAGTTAATTTACTGGTTGAGTTACAAGGAAGTATGATTTGAAAAATTGAATTGGAATTGACATTAGCCGACCCCTATTCCAGTTATGCTTGATTTTTAAACTCCTCTCCATTTTGGTCCTTTCCCAACTTATTTTAGTCCATAAAATTTACCTCAAAAAATCTATAGGTCTTTCTTAATAAAAACTTTAAAAATCACATGAGATTTTTTTGCTTCTTTTTTGTTCTATTTTGCAGGTTATGGCTTCTGGGTTTTTAAAATTTCAAAACTACATGAGAACTATTTCAGTAACTTTATCACTTTTGTATTTATTATTATTTTTTAATTAAGTAATTTATTTTTTAAAATTTTTTTATTGCATGCAAATGGCTCACTAGGAGCTCTACAAGGGACCCATAGGAGAGTCAAGAAAAAGACCCACAGAAGGGTCAGTATCGATAGTTTTGTCACTTAGGCCTTGCATGATAATACTTTTGTTTTTAGGCCATGTTTTTATTCAAAAGCAACTTTTTTTATAAATATGTTTTTAGGCTGATATTTTGGAGAAAGAAAAATAATTTAGTAACACACATGGATTTAATTATCGGTATCATTATCAATATCAGTAGATACCGATGCCAATCGGATCGATGTGTATCGGCCACTTTTGCCTTCACTCTTCTTTCTTTTCTTCTTCTTATTCTTCTTCTTCTTCTTCTTTTTTTTTATAAGTACATTTTCTTGACGGCTTGCCACTGAAATGATACAGGTAAGCAATTCAGTTCGATATCGATCTCAGTTGATACCAATATGATACGATCAATACAGTTTCTCAGATAACGATACTTAGAATCATGGTAACGCATAGTAATTTCTATTTTTGGAACTTCCCTAAATTTTCAAAATGCCATTGAATACCAAAAATATTGGTAGAGGTAATGGTGATGGTGGTGGTGGCATTGCTTGTAGTGGTGGCGGCAACCATGGAAGTGGAAGAGGTAGTGCAGGAGGAGGTGGAGGTGGTGGTGGTGGTAGTTGAAGTTCCATTAGAGATGATGTTTCTATTTTTCTCAAGAAACTTTGTAATTGATTCATTCTTTTTTTTTTTTTATAGAAGACAGAAAAATAGATTTATATAATGCCATAGTTACAAAAACTATCCCTCATTCCATTTAAGGGCTGGTTACTCCTATTTTTTTTCTTTTTTTTTCTTAGCTAGGGATGCATAGTATAATACTATCTCTGTGTTAGGTTTAAGTTTGCAATTGACACTTTGCATAGAATTGTAATTGATTCATTCTTGAGAACAAAAAATATGAACCCCGGATAACAAACCTATTTCTATTTTAGAGAAAGATAGAAAAATAAAAGTGTTATCAAACCGTACCAGGAGAGAAATACCAACCACAGGAAAGCCCTGGATAGACATCACTTTAGAGTTGGCTAAAGTGAAAGGAAAATAAATATATAGATACAGTTTGATAGGCAGTTAGCTAAAGCTATACCGACTTGCCCTTTGATTATTTATTTATTAAGATTATTGTAGTGGTTGCGGCGAGAGGTGAAGAAAACTGACTGTGACATACTAAGAAACCCACCTTCCAAGATCTTCAGGATAGATCAAGAGAGATTCATGAATCTTTCTTAAGATCCTAGTATTATTTTTTGGATAAAGCTTAGGATCACATTGCTTTTCCAGTTTGAAAGCTTCACCTCCTCCTCCTGGTAAAAGATGTCTATCTTTTACTTCACTAGTGTGAGTGATTAGTGAGAGAGAGAGAACCTTATCAGAACAGTGAATTAAGCAGGGTGGGGTGGGGCCCATGAGCTAGGGGCCTATAGTAATGATTGTATAAAATAGGTTTGACAATTGCTAATTTTGTAATGATGAGATTGTACAATTGTTACATGGCGGCAACTCTTTGCTTATCTGGCATCTTGAACTTTTTGCCTGGTTCATCCTTTATGACTCACTTCGTACGTAAGCAAATCCCATTAAGGATGGAATAATCAAATAGTAGGTAAGAGTGCACTGGTCGGTATCAGATAATGAGCTTCTGAACCAATAGTCTTTCTTCTGTACTTAAAGACATTCATTCTTTGTCTCAGTAATTCTTTTCTTTCCTCCGTGTTATCAACTAATTCAGGCTCTAATGGTTATCCTTCATTACTTCTGACTCGTCAAGATGACAATGATGGGCTTCTATTGTAATTGGCAAAAGTCTTGCTTACCAGTCCTGTGAAAAGAATCATTTATCCACTGTGTTGATGTGAAGCTTTCAAAGGTGAATCATCAATCGATTCTAGCTCTAAGTTTTATAATCATTTGCTGTTCTCAATTATCAAAATGTAGCTTATGAAAAAAAAAAAATATATTTTATGGAGATGAGTGCTTCAATATATATATATATATATATTGACAAAGTTTTTCTTTCATTGGTAACTGAATGATGGGACGGTTTAGTGATACCCATAATTTCATAATTGGGGAGTCTATTCGCCTTGGCCTTATGAAAATTTGGTCTTATACTCTATCGTAATTGATTTTGTTCTATTATGGGAAGTATTTCTTATGAGAGAATGCAGTTCCTATGTGTGCATGAGAGCCAATGGGAATACACTTGGAAGCATCCACGAAGATGTTATTTTCATTTTATGAGGGGTTAATCGGTCATTACGCCATTATATGTCTGGCGCAAGGGTTACACTACCCCATAGAAACCTTTTCCTCTTCTATTATTGATTATAGATGTGGTTTCCAATCTTAGATTCTTCGTCCATCGGTGGGTTCAAACGAATGCACCCTCAGCTTACATTGATAAATTAACTAGCTAGTATCAAAATTGAGAGGGCTCTTAGTTTCATCATTCTAACTAGTCTAATTCCTTAATGAAATTGATCTATTTACTCTATGATATTATTCAATTATGAATCGATTACATAGAATAACAAATGTATAGGATACAAGTGAGAGCTCCTGTCGTCTGTGATGGTATAGGAGACTAGGATTACATGGAGAAAAACTTAGAAGATATACTTGGATTGAGTCCATGATATAGTTGGAACCGACATTGAGTTTCCTTAAATGTGTGGGAACCCCCTCAAGTGGAAGGGCTGTGACAGCGGATCTTCAATTTGTTAGATTTGAACTGAAAGTGCGTCGTTGGAAGAGCTTTGTTGAGGATAAAAGTTAATTGGTAGAGATGAACTGAACCAAAAGTTGTTTCTTGGCTAATCTGTCATGAACAAAATAGAAATCAATCTCCATATGCTTGGCAAGTGCAAGAAAAAAACCGGGTTGACAGAAATATATGTTATCACACCATAAAATCAATGTTGCACGAAGAGGATATATAGCTAAGCCGTGATGATGGGTGTGCTTAAGATAACACAAAATTTTCTTCACCAAAAGTCCAATGGTCTTTAGTTGGAGAATGCGTAGAGGAGAGCTCCTACAACAGACCTATAAGAGAGCTCTCCGCCTAATTCATTTGAATTGCTTTAATTTTATGGGAAAATTGATGTACTACCAAGGTCTGAAATTGAAGAAAAATGTAAGTAATTTGTGAAGAAGTGAAAAATACCAAATAAATTTTGTATTATCATTCATAAAAATTACAAATAATGACGCCCTTCAATGGAGGGCATGGAGGAAGGATCCTAAACATCGCAATGAATTAAGTCAGTTGAAAATAAACTATAAGAGGAAGTTTCTGCTAGAGACAAGCAATTGGCCTTGCCAAATTAATAGGTGGTACATATGGAATCAGTTGAGTGGACTTACGTGACAATACTGATTGAGTCTTAACATATGACGAAGAAGACGCTCATGTGGATGAACGAAACAGTTCGTACAAATGGAATTGTTCTTTTAGAAGTACTGGCAGTGGGAGAGGATTGGAGGGAGAATCCAAAATGTATAAACCTCCTTTACTCGGACAGGTGAGAAGGATCGACATGGTGATTTGATCCTTTACAAAAAAAAATGAGATGGGTGAAATTAAAAAAATGCCATTATCTTTAACTTTTGAAATGAAAAGAGTGGCTTGGTGATGGCCGGAATATGGAGTACAGAGAGAGGCAATAGGAAGGAAAAGAAGTTGAGCCAATATGAGATATGGGTAGATCGACCCTTGCCGTTGCCAATGTGGAGGTGATCCGGACCAATGTAATTGTCAAAGGATGAGAGACACTATAGATCTTGGGTAATTGTTACCAATTGATGGCTCCGAGTAGATCAGAGGGGCAGTTATTTGATCTATCTACATATCCGAAAATGTTTTGGCCTTTGAGAAAGGGGATATATGTGCCTTCCATAGCAGATAATTCTTTAATGTTATTTTGAGAGACAAAAACTGGTAGGATGATGAAAGAGATAGAGTGGTAGATAGGAGGCAATGGTGGGTGAATAACTGATAAGAGATTCAAACGATATGATGAGAGAAGGGAGAAGAGGAGGCTGACTAGGGTTGAATCGCGTGAGCCTTTGCTGGATCTGATACCATAATTAAATTAAAAAAAAAAAAAAAAATCCTCAAGCACAAGGAGTACAGGTAGTCTCTTCCACCTTTGACTCGGACATAAGTATGAGAAAATTACATTGCAACCAAACAAAAATAATGAACGTTCATTCGGAATCTGATACTATGCCAATGCTACTATTTTTTATATTATTTAGACATATAATATATATATATGATACAAGTGAGAACTCTAGTCGGTTGTGATGGAATACGAAACTAGGATTACATAGAGAAAAACTTAGAAGATAAATGTTATAAGAAGATGTCTTTGGATTGAGACCACGATATGGCTGGAATCATGGCTGGAATCGATAATGAGTTTCCTTAGAGCTAGATTACTTAATATTCGATTGATATCTTGCATTGTCCTTTTATTTCTATTTTGAAAATATATTCTATGACGCTCAGAATTCCTACCCCTTGCCCCCACCCGCCACCCCCTAAAAAAAAAAATCAAAAACAAAAACAAAAAAACTCCCCATCTCTTGCCTTGTCATCTCCCCATATAATCCAAATTCAAAGTTGGTTGCTAAGATCTAAACATGGGGACGCGGCGGCCCCACCTTGAGGTTCATTAACAGGGAAAAATGGGAAAGCAATCCTCAAAAAGTGGCCAAAAGATGTGACCACTGATGGGAGACGTAGTGAGGGCTTAGGAGGGTCGGTTCGGCTTTCCAACATCACAATGATGTGGCCAAAATGTTGTGACTAGACTCACATTTCCAAGGATTGCTAATCAGGTAATACAGGGATCAT
Source organism: Macadamia integrifolia (assembly GCF_013358625.1). Lineage (NCBI taxonomy): Eukaryota > Viridiplantae > Streptophyta > Magnoliopsida > Proteales > Proteaceae > Macadamia > Macadamia integrifolia. Next base: position 314,522 of record NW_024870570.1, read on the forward strand.
AGGTTTTCATATTCTTTTCAATTTTTTTTTTTATAATGGACAGCGCATGTTTGATCAGATATTGGTGGGACTTTCTTTTCTGATGGCAGCAAATGAATTCGTTAGCTACACGGGGAAGAAGAAATACAATAATATATATAGTTGTATATGACCACTAGTTTTAAATATAGAGAAAATGTGTATATATATATTAGCCCATCTTGCTTTGAATCTCTACTACACTTGCTACTTTGTTAGAGTTAATTGGGAGTCTAAAACTGCAGTTGTTGTTCAATGGCTTGCTTGAGGTTCTCCTTGTGTCTTCTTCTCTGCTTGGTCCTTTTGGTTGCAAGGTCTGAAACTCGACCTCTTCTTCATCCATCTCTGGATGAAGGAAAGAGGCTAACTGAATCCTCCTTTCGGACATTGTCTGAGATTTCCAAACATCCATTCAAGGGAGGGGTGATGAGAGAAGAAGTCACCGGAAGCCAACACGAAGCAGAGCGAGTGAGTCCCGGAGGACCTGATCCACAACATCACTCAAGGAATCTGTCCAAAGGAACTTTGTGGTGGAACAGTCATCAGTGACTGATCGTCCAATTCAATTGTGCTGCAATGAGAGAGAGTTATTTTGGAGTTGGTTTAGTTACTTGTGCTTTTTTTGTAAATAAATAACAAGCCATGTACTGCCAATCATTTCTCAGTGATCCACCCTAACTTCTTGTTGGGTGTTTTTTGTTTTGTTAAGTCTTCAAATTTCTCTTTTGTGATGATGGGCCATCTTAGGGTGAATTAAAAATAACGCTTTCATATAAAGTTCAATTATCTACTGTCACACACTAACAAGTTGTGCTCCATCAAGTTATCAATGAATAGATATAAGTTGGAGACTAGAATAAACAGGATAGTGACAAGTCAGTAACAAGTTATGCTGTAGCTCCTTTCTCTTCCTGCATTCATATACATGGTTGTTCAGGAAGTGTGTGATCTTGAGTTCGACTCCTTTTATCATCTTAGGGTCAGTCATACAGGTGGTTTAGTGCTCTTCATTTCTTTCAATGATAGTTGAATGATTCTCAATTCTCATTCAACTCCAATAAGACCTGATCTATACGGTTGTAGGGTCAGTATGGATATAGATGGTTATTTAGGAAGTGTGTGGTTCTGAGTTTGATTCCTTTTATCATCTTAGGGTCACTCATACATGTGGTTTAGTGCTCTTCATTTCTTTCGATAATAGTTGAATGATTCTCATTCAACTCCAATAAGACCTGGTCCATATGGTTGTAGGGTCAGTATGGATATAGATGGTTATTTAGGAAGTGTGTGGTTCTGAGTTTGATTCCTTTTATCATCTTAGGGTCACTCATACATGTGGTTTAGTGCTCTTCATTTCTTTCGATAATAGTTGAATGATTCTCATTTAACTTCAATAAGACCTGGTCCATATGGTTGTAGGGTCAGTATGGATATAGATGGTTATTCAGGAAGTGTGTGGTTCTGAGTTTGATTCCTTTTATCATCTTAGGGTCACTCATACATGTGGTTTAGTGCTCTTCATTTCTTTCGATAATAGTTGAATGATTCTCATTCAACTACAATAAGACCTGGTCCATATGGTTGTAGGGTCAGTATGGATCCAAGGAATAATTAGACCGAAAGTTTAGACACTCGTGTTAGAAGAAAAAAAAAAAAAAAACTTCAGATATGTCAGATTAGAGAAGAAAGAAACTTTTTATTTCGTAGAAGAGAAGAATGAACCAGAGAATATGTACAAGTAGGCAAAAGAAAAGTACTATAGAATTCATGGTCAACCCATAACATAAGATGAAAAATCTGCATTAAAAATGAGTGCAATTAAAAAAAAAAAAAATAACAACAGTTCCAATGAGGGTGATTAACTTTATCTAATTCTACTTATTATGTGTAGGCCAGCAGTTTAGATTGGTACGAAATTGCAATCATATTGGTGGGACATAACCCTAGAATTCCAGTCGGTTTGAATAGCATGACCACTACAATAGTGGACACTTTTGTTTATGGTACTCCACTTTTGAGTGACAATGTCTGAGAGTCAACTCCAGTTTATCCAAACCACATCAGATTGGCTTGGCTTCCACAAGAATAAATAGATAGTGACAAAAGCAAACATGGTCACAAAATTGAACCACTGATCGGTTACATTCCATATATATGTGCCAGTTAAGGAAATGAGGGTCTAATGATAAAGTTAATAATGGTAAGTTATTAAGAGCGCTGCTTTATTAAGTGGGTCACTGAGGAAGATTCTTTTATGTGGGTGCTCAGAATTTGTGGATATATATGTTTATGTATCCAGTCAATGCCTTCTTTTATATATTTACATAATATTATGCTTTCAAGACAAATGGAATTTTTTTATGTGGCAAAAGAAAACTAAAACAAAATATAGTTGATTGGATAAACTGTTTTAAATTTAAAAGTCAAGGCAACTGACAACACATGATAAGTGCCTAACGGTGAGGGCAAGGTTAGCCCAACTCACCTAGTCCTTGAAACAAGGTTTAGAACTTTTCGCAGGTTTTGACCTAGCCTTCTTCCTCAGCCACTTATACGGGGTGGGTTGATAAGATCAATGGTTAAGGGATAAGCTATTAAATTTGACATGTTAGGGATGTTATGTAGGCTTGCTATCTCTATTGGATATGAATTTTTTGGTCTTCCAGTTTTGTGTTTGATCTCAGGATTGAAAGGATTGAAGCCACTGTGAGTGCTTTTCTCTGGAAGAGACATGATGATAAAAATAATTTCCTCCATATCATCATTTGGGCTTCTGTTTGTCTTCCGAAAAAGAGGAAGACCTAGATCTGAAGAGAATGAAGATGTCTAGGGATGTAGAGAGTGAAAGACATAAGGTTGAGCTTATAAAGCTTATGTGGAAAATTGCTATAATGAAAAAAGATGTGAACATGATCTGTCGGCAGCCATCATTATTGAAGTTATTGAGTCAAAACGAAAAGAACAACTATTCACTATTCCCTTCAACATTATTGAGATAAAGACAAATTCTCAACTCACCTCTTCACTTCCTTATCTCTCTTTTTTTCATAGCATTAAATGTGAAACATTTAAATGCATGAATGGAGAAGAGAGGTCGCCTGCCATGGCCGGCACTGCCTCCGTCGATTTTGAAGGAATTGAAAGAGATCGAGGCGGCTACGGCAATGACCATGGCACATAAAACATGCTAAACAATGCATGACATTGCCTGTAAATAGGGAAGAAAGAAGAGGGATTCAATATTCAGAGGTAAATCAAGCACGTGAATTGGAGCTTGAGAATTTCTCTTGAGGTGTCCTTGTGTTTGGGTGTGGGATCAATTATAGGAAAATACTAATATATAATTTCTCTGTATATGTTTCTTTTGGAAATTTTATGAGAGTTGTATTGTGAGAGAGTTCCCTTGTCGGGTGAGTCCGATATACAGTGTTGTGGGTGTGAGATGTGTGTGTTGTAATTTTTTTCCCTGTATTAGTGAAGTGAGCTCGTGATATTGCCTCGTGGATGTAGGCAACCGTGCCGAACCATATAAATCCTTTGTCTCTGTATCTTTTACTTTTTAGTATTTTTCTTAATTACACCCTTCGATTCCATAAGTACAGATCAGTGTGGGACGTATTTCTGCAACAATTGGCATTAGAGGCTAAGGTTGGGAAGCCTTGTTAGCACGTGATCAACATCGATGTATGTTTCTCGGCTTTGCGGTATGGTTACTTTAACTTCTACAAAGTTCAAGGTGCCAAAATTCAACGGTTCAAATTATCCGTTGTGGAAGTTGAAAATGCAAGCAGTGTTAGTAAAAGATGGGTGTACGGTTACACTTAACGAAAAAGACAAGAAGTCGACGAGTATGGATGACCTTACTTTCACAATGAAAGATCAAACAACAACGATAGACTTACTGCTTGCCTTAGATGATTCTGTGTTGTTCAATATCTCTGATTAAACCACTGCTAAAGGTTTGTGGGACGAACTGAAGAATCTCTACGAAGGGAAAATGATGTCCAATAAAATTTTTCTCCGTCGACAGTTGTACAACTTGAAGACGAAGGAAGGTGCTTCGTTCGAAGAACATTTGAACGAGTTTAATACCATATTGAGTAGATTGACTGCCATCAGAGTAAAGATTGATAATGAAGAAAAGTTAACACTTCTTCTTTGTTCTATGCCAGATTCATGGGAGTCTTTGATCATGAATCTCAGTTCTGGAACGGACCTTAATACAGAGTCGGTTATAGCTATGTTGCTCATAGAAGAGTCTCGTAAAAAAATACTCGAGAGCTCTTTTGGTAATACAATGATGGTTAGAAGGAGACCCACAGATAGGAATTCCAGTGCGAGTCGATCGTCAAGATCGAAATTGAAACGGCGTAAAAATGGTCCTTGTTGGAAATGCAGCTAGAAGGATCATTTACGTAAGGATTGTAAATCCAAGGAGAATCAACAACATTATAGATTTGATTCTCATACATCATCTACTTCCACAAGTTCTCAAGGCAATGTTGTTGAGAAAGACGATTCATTTGATGATGGTGTGGTGATTTCCGCGGTTCCAGATGAGAGCATAAACCATTAATGAATTTGGGATTCGGGCACTTCTTTCCATATGACAACACACAAAGATTGGTTCCATACATATCAGTCCTGTGGTGGTGGTTCAGTTTACATGGGTAATGATCACTTATGCAGAATTATGGGGATCAGATATGTTCGAGTCACGATGTTTGATGGCATCACTCAATTTCTGATGTATGATATATACCAAACCTACGGAAGAGTCTTTGGGAAAGTTTAATGAAGATGGATTTAAAATTGCTTTGGAAAAAGGTTGATTGAAGATTATCAAAGGAGCACTCATCATGGTGAAAGGGGATTTGATAGGCGGATTATATAGGCTGATCAGAGACATTGTAGCCGGCGAAACTATTGTTGCCAATACTGTGACAGAGTCTACTACAATCTGGCATAGGCTTTTGGGACACATGAGCAAGCAATGACTACATGTACTTGTTCATCGTAGCCTTCTTCCTAGTTTAAAATCTATTAATTTGGACTTTTATGAGGATTGCCTATTTGGAAAGCTCCACAAAACTCCCTTTCCCCATTCCACTGCTAGAAGTAAGAATATTCTTGACTTGATACATTTTGACACTTGGGAAGTAGATGTTGATTCTTTGGGTGGCTTGAGGTATTTTATCTCTTTTAATGATGATTATTCTAGAAAAGTTTGGGTTTATATCCTTAAAAGGAAGAGTGAAGCTTTTGTTTCGTTTAAGAAATTTAAAGCTTTGGTGGAAAATCAAAAGGGAACAAAATTTAAGTGTCTGAGCACTGATAATGGTGGATAATACACTTTGTAAGAATTTAAATATTTTTCATTGAGCACGGCATTCAGAGACACTACATAGTTCCAAGAACTCCACAGCAAAATGGAGTGGCTGAGCGTATGAACCGTACGTTTATGGATCGTGCTAGGAATATATTGAGCTGTGTTAGCTTGGAGCAGCATTTTTGGGCTAAAGCTGCATGTACAACTTGTTATGTGGTAAATCGTTCCCCAACAACTACTCTAAATGGTAAAATTCCTGAAGAGGTATGGTCGGGAAAACTTGTTGATTATTTATTTCTCCATACCTTTGGTTGTGATACTTATATGTGGATTCCGAAAGAGTTAAGGACCAAGCTTGATGCAAGGTCAAAAAATTGTTTTTTTCTTGGCTATACTGAAAGAGTAAAGGGGTATAGGTTGTTGGATCCTACTACCCACTGTGAGGGTAGCGGCCGGAAGACGTGAGATCCTTCTCCTCCATTGTTGGGGAGGGAAAAAGACTTTTAGTTGTGTTCCATCCTCTCTCCTCTATTTCTCTTTCATGAGGGAGGGGTGTGTCGTGTGTGCTTACCCATGGGCCCCACATTGCCGTATCGTCGATTGGAGGTACGTGGGATCCTATTTTACGGGAGTGTAAAATAAGTCATTCAAGATGGGGATTTAATGATAGTCTAATACCGGGATTGGGATCATGCAAAAGGGTTTGGAGTTGCCACCTTGGATTATGGGCCTAAGACCCGGAGGTGGGCTCAATTCTTGAGAAGAGGGCCCAAAAGTTGGTATGGTCTAGAGATTTAGAGTAAATGTCAGGTTGTAGAGTTAGGAAGGTGTTAGGCACCCAATCTACCCGGTTCAACCGGTCTTCCTACTAGATGCTTCAGAACGAACATTTTTCATAATTATTCCTATTTTGCATATATGGCTAAGTTATCACACATATGTACATTGATTGAATTTAAATGATTATATACACTAAAACAAGGTCAATATAAAGTCTACATTATGCTAATTTGGGTAAGAAATTATACCTGTGCTTGGCCCCTGTTTTTGGTCAAGAGAGGTGGGACCCGGTTAGTGTCGGCATGAGCTATTTTTTAGATTCTCTTGGCTCAGGGGATGATGGTCTTGACCTCCAACTTTCTTTCTCGAGAGACATTAACTGTAGTGATATTTGGACAGAGTTCTGGCTAGGAACGATTACTTTCAGGTCTTAGGATGAGGTATCGATTCAGTAGAGCTTTCGTTGGGAATAGGCTATGGGAGGGTTAGGCTGACGTGGCACTCCGACAGAGCTTTCGCTGGGGATAGGCTAATCCTAGGGATTTCGAAGGCCTGAGGAACACTTCTAAGATCTGAAGAATGCTTTGGATCTTATGAAAATTCGAAGAAAGCTTCGAATCTTACGAAGATCTCTACGAAGACTCGAAGAACCTTAAGAGGGGGTTGAAGACTAAGGGGAAACTTTTTCGACGCAAAGTATCACTCAAAGAAGACAAAGGATTGAGAAGTTTCAAATGCCCGAAGAACACTTCGAAGATCCGAAGAACACTTCGGATCTTATAAAGATCTCTCCGAAGACTTGAAAAATCTCAAGGGGGAAAGGGGAGGAGAGAGGCAGAGCTTCTCTTCCTAGGATGCTCACTTGGAGGCTTGGATGTTGTGATGTTGTGTTGTGAAAAACCAAGGGGTGGGGGGTATTTATAGGATTCTTGAACCAATGGGGAGGGAAAGGGAATTCCCTTAGCCAATGGAGGAAAAAAATAATTTTTTTACACCAATAGGATGAAAGTAAGAAATTTTTTACCAATGGCGTGGAGGATAAATTTCTTTGGTCAATGGGGGGAAAGGTAATTTTTTTGGACCAATAAGGTAAAAGGATTCATTTTTAGACCAATGGGAGGTTGCGAAGTAGGGTATGCTAGTGGGGTAGTGTAAAATGCACAAGCGGGTGAAGAGATTTTCTCTTCACCTATCTTCACCCACCGGGTCAATGGAATACAAATTTTGGCCATTGTCGACAATACACGGGGATGGGCATGGGTACATGGGGCATGCATGGGTGCACAGGGCAGGCTGGACGTGCACACAGGGCTAGCAGGAAGCGGGTGCATGGGGCTGGCCAGCAGCGCTGGCAGGCAGTGTGCGCACGAGTTGGCAAGCAGGGGGGCACGAGCTAGACAACAGGGGCCTGCAGGCTGGGGTGCGGGGGTGCATGGGCTGGGCGATAGGGACACGCAGGATGGCTAATGGGGGAGCTTGGGCTGGCACACGGGGGCGCATGGGCTGGGGGTAGGGGCTTGCAGGCTGGCACGAGGGGGTGCATGGGTTGGGTGGAAGGGGCATGCAGGCTGGTTGGAAGGGGCCCATAGGCTGGCACTCGGGGGCGCATGGGTTGGGCGGCAGGGGAGCGTAGGCTAGCTGGCCAGCTATCACTGTGTGCGTGCGGGGTTGGCCTACTGGCTGGCTGGCCAGCGTATGTGGTGTGCGTGTGAGGCTGGCCAACTCACGTGGCGTGTATGTGGGGCTGGCTGGCCGACCTGAGGATGTGTGTAACTAGGTGTGGATTTTTTGGAGTACTTGCAGGAGATCCGACAGTCTGATTTTGACGTACCATATATCATTGGAATCGTAATTTCAATCACTATCCATCCGTATGGTCATTATAATAGGATTCCTTCATATGTAAAAAGTCATAATTGGATCCTCTTTTCTCCCACATAGGATTTCTAGGGGTTTTGAATAGGTTTGAAGTGTTCATAGATATGGTTACCTCAGTCAATCGTCACCACTATTAATTGGAAGCACGGGGTCATGTTCACGATCTGTAATTCATCATAGCCAGAGAAGAGTGATAAAATTGAGTGTCTACAGAATGCCCCTCTTTGGCCGAGGCTTGTGCCAACAACTGAAGGGCAAAGAAAAGAACGACCACATTTTATCATCCGGAGCATGTACTGTCGTCATTTCACTCATTAATGACAGAGTTTGAAAAATACAATAGGTAATATCTTTTAGCTACTTTAAAGTTTGATACTTACCTGAGTCATCGATTTGTAGGAAAAAAATTCGCTGCTCTTCCATTCCTGCAAAAGACATTAGTACTTGATCTTATGGTGGGATTTTATGTGCCTGTCTAGGGAGTTTGGTCTCCAGGCTGGGTCTTTTGATCCAGTTTGGACTATCTGGGACCATTGATTACAAGAAAGAAATTTGCTGTGGGGTTGTGTAAAATGCATAAGCGGGTGAAAAGAAAATCTCTTCACCCAACGGGTCAGTGGAACACAAATTTCGGCCATTGTCGTAGCACATGGGGATGGGCAAGGGTACACAGGGCATGCATGGGTGCACAGGGCAGGCTGGGTGAGCACACAGGGTTGCTAGATAGTGGGGGCATGGGGCTGGCAGGCAGCGGGTGCACGGGACTGGCAGCCAAGCGCACGCGGGTTGGCACGTGGGGGAGGCATGGGCTAAACGGGAGGGGCATGCAAGCTAGCATGCGGGGTGCATGCAAGCTAGCATGCGGGGTGCATGGGCTGGACTGTAGGGGCACTCAGGCTGGCTGATGGGGGCACTTAGGTTGGCACGCGAGGGAGCAAGGGCTGGGCGGTAGAGGCACACAGGTTGGCATGCGGGGGCGCATGAGCTAGGCGGCAGGGGCATGTAGGCTGGCTGGCGGGGGTGCGCAAGCTGGCACTCGGGGATGTATGGGTTGGGTGACAGGGGAGTGCAGGCTGGCTGGCCAGCTAGTGCTGTGTGTGTGTGTGGGGTTGGCCTACTGGCTGGCTTGCCAACATGCGCGATGTGCATGTGAGGCTGGCCAGCTCACGTGGCATGCGTGTGGGGTTGGCTAGCTGGCTGCTTGGCTGGCCGACACGGGGATGTGTGTAACTAGGTGTGGATTTCTAGGAGCTCTTGTGGGAGATCCAACGGTCTAATTTTGACGTACCATATATCGTTGGAATTGTAATTTCGATTACTATCCATCCGTGTGGTCATTATAATAGGATTCCTTCATATATAAAAATTCATAATTGGATCCTCTTCTCTCCTACACAGGATTTCTGGGGTTTTTGAATAGGTATGAAGTGTTCATGGATATGGTTACCTCAGTCAATTGTTACCACTGTTAATTGGAAGCAAGGGGTCATATTCATGATCCATAATTCATTATAGCCAGAGGAGGGTGAAAAAATTGAGTGTCTACAGAATGCCCCACTTTGGCCGAGGCCTGCGCCAACAGCTGAAGGGCAAAGAAAAGAATGACCACATTTTATCATCCGGAGCATGTACTGCCTTCATTTCGCTCATTAATGACGGAGTTTGAAAAATGCAACATATAATATCTTTTAGCCACATTAAAGTTTGAGACTTACCTGAGTCGCCGATTTGTAGGAAGAAAATTCACTGCTCTTCCATTCCTACAAAAGATGTTAGTACTTGATCTTATGCTGGGCTTTCATGTGCTGGTATAGGGAGTTTGGTCTCTAGGCTGGGTCTTTTGATCCAATCTGGACTATCTGGGACCATTGATTATAAGAAAGAAATTCGTTGCTCTTTCAATCTTATAAAAGAAAAGATTTGGATTCCTGAATTTCCTTGGCCAGGCTTCCATGTGCCAGCCTGGGGAATTCACTAATGAGATCGGGCCACTCGGAGCTGACTCAAAGAGATTGGCTCACCTGGGGTCAGGTTAAAATGAAATTGGGCCACCTAGGGCCAGGTCAATGAAATTGGGCCACCTGGAGCAGGATAAATTACCTAGGGTCGGGTAAATAAAATTGGGACACCTGGGGCCGGGTCAATGAAATTGGGCCACCTAGGGCTGGATAAATGAAATTGGGCCACCTGGGGCTAGGTAAATGAAATTGGGCCACTTGGGGCTGGGTCGATGAAATTGGGCCACCTGGGGCCGTGTAAATGAAATTGGGCCACCTGGGGCTGGGTAAATGAAATTGCTTCTTTTTCTAATTTTTTTTTTTGTCCCTTGATTAGGGTTCTTGATTTTGAACCAAGAGATTGGAGTCTTGAATTTCGGATTTTTGATTTGGAACCTTGCTCTTTGCTTTTGATTTTTTATTTTCTTTCTTTGAATTTTTGACCAAAATTTTACCTACCAATGGAATTTTGACTTTCACCTTCTCTTTTTTATGTGATATAATTTTCATCTACCACTAGAAATTATTTTGGGTTTGGCATTTTGTGGTAAGAACCTTTGATTTGAACCTTGGAAGTGGAATCTCAATTTTTTTTTTTACCCATAAAATGGTCCCCCTCCTATTCATCCTCCATTCCGATTTTTCTGAGTTGGGAACGATTTGTGAGTGAGTGAGCTTGGGTTTTTGAATCTTCTCGAAGATCCAAAGCTTTTTACATTTTTTCGGGTTTCTTGAAATTTTTTCCGAAGATCTTCAAAATTTCCTTTGAAGTTCTTCATCTTCCTTTTGAAGATCTTAATAGTTCTTAAGGAAGGAGTCATTTGGAGAATTTGACATCTTTTTGGGTTTCTTTGTAAATTATAGAACTTCTTGGGGTTCTTTGTGATTTTAAAAAATATGGCTAAGAGAAGAAAGAGAAAGACTTGTGGAGAGGTCCAGTTGGATGGTTGTAGCAACTCTTCTCAAGGGGATGAGGCCCTTGCGGATTGGTGCTCCAGACAGACACTTCACAATACTCAGAATCATGTCTGCAACTCAGTATGGGGTTCATGGGTAAGTCCTTGCATTTTAATTTTCTTTATTCATTCATTATTGTTTTTCTTTCTCTCATCATTTTTTTTAAGGCATGGTGGGGAAGTACCACCGACCTTGGCTAGATATGGCCATCCCAACACAGCTTGGGATTGGTACAGGATGCTCCCCAATAGAGTGAAGGAGCTGGTTGACTCATCACACCTGAGTCGATTGGCTTCCATAAAGACTAGGAAGTTCAGCCTGACGTTGGCAAGGTCTCTGATGGAGCGGTGGTGGCCGAATACTCACTCCTTCCATCTTCCTATCGGTGAGATTACCATCACGCCCTTGTGCTTCTATGCCTTGACAGACATACCATTTGGGGGGAGGCCCTTGACCCTTCCTGAGACTTTGACAGCTAGGGAGTTTACGGACTTGACAGGCATAAACATCAAGGGTGATCAGACATATATCCATCTTGGCGAGATAGTGCTCGTTGGTGGAGGGCCGGCCTGGGGGGTAAACCCTGGTAACCTAGCACAGGTGACCTATTCTTTCCTTTTGTTCACTATGGGTCAATGCCTCTTTGGTGACCTCCGACGCGGGATAGACATTAGCATGGTTGCCTTCTTCTGGAATCTTCGGGATGTGGACACCTGGGATTGGGGCAGGGCTACTTATGCATACTTGCTGTAGTCTCTAGATTTGTTATTATATGGGGACTGAGGTCTTAAGGGAGCGGGCTACATCCTTAAGGTAATCTCTTGTTCTTGTACTCATTTCTTTTCATTTGGTTGCATTTTTTCACTTTGATTTTTCAAATCAGCCTTGGTGCTATTAGCATCTGGAGATTATGGCTCCCACACTAAAGGACCCTCAAGTATCGCCCTTTCCTATAGTTGTGAGATGGGAGATAGCCGAGTACGTAGGGTCCGGCATTATCTTCCAGAGACTACTGCCCGTTCTCTCTTGAACGGTCTTACAGAGGTAAGCCATGCTTTGTCATTAAATTTGCTTATGTCCTATGCCATACTTTTTTTTTCTTGAATTTGTAGGTCACTTGGAGACCATTCCATCCTCTTACGTTCCCGGACCTTGATGAAGTTACTCGCGCTAGATACTTATCAGAGAATCGAGTCCTATTCAGAGGATATGGGGCCATGCCTAGTATTTAGGAGAGAGGGTCATACCTCAATGGTCCGATACTGATACATGCTTCTCTTCTTGTCTTCCTCCACCAACCATGCATTGTCAGGAGTGCATTCCTGAGACCAAATTGAGAGATTGGCCGACGAAATGTGAGATGATTCATAACTTGAGTTAGATAGGGATTACAAGAATTTCCTTGAGGAAGAGACTGTTTGCACCCCTCTTGATCCTGGCAGTCCAGTGGTATGTTGCTCTTTCTTGAGTATCATCTTTAGTCTTTAATTCCTTTTAGCCTTGATCAATGTTCTTTTAGGGGAGAACACGGCGTGTAGACCTTTCTACCATTCAATCACATGTTAGTGCTACTGGTCTATCCCAAGTCAGACCTTCTACTAGTGCGGGTGGATCCCTTAGGATAGCCACCATTCCCTTTCACGGCTTCCTAGGTTGGTCATATCCCAACACAACCAATCCCAGCATCCCCCATCTTTTGAGGTGGGGGACAGATATGGATGCTTCTCTAGAGTTGCCTATTCCAGATGATTATGTGAGTATCTAATCATCCATCTTTTGCTTGGCTTTTAACCCTCCTTGGCTGATATGTTCCTTCTCAGGTGTCTCTAGAGGTCTATACCGAGATTCAGAGGATGCATCAGGGCTTGTGTGAGGTGGTGATTGTTTGAGATTTAAAATGTAACCGCAAGCGTATGGATCAGTGTAGCTACGGGTCGAACACAGAGAGAGCAGCCACTTTATTTTTTATTTCTTTTAATAATGCGAAAGTGAACTGATTAATGCTTCCACAGCAGGAGAATGCCCAGTTGCAAGCATAGATTCAGGATCTAACCCGAAGGTTGGCGGATTCGGGATTGACACCCACGGACTCCTCGCCATTTCATGAGGGCGACTCTGAGTATAGTTCAGATGAGGATTTGGACTCTTAGAGATCTGTTCCTGTAGTTCCTGCAAGCACAAACACATGTATATTTTTTCTTTTTCTTTTTGCCTCCCCTTGTTTGTTCACTTTTTTTATTATTATTATTATTATTTTAGCATTTTATGAATGGAAACCTATCTTTGGCACAAAGAAAATTTCTTTTTATTTATGGTTTGGAATGTTTAGGAATAATTAATTCCACAACTCAAGTCTTCAATAGAACAATCGGGATAACACGAAAATTTAAATATTTCCTCATTTTACTACTAAGTGAATTATAAGAAAATAACTTTCCTACCATAAATGGGATAGATACGTAACAATATAGGGAGATAATTCTTGGGGTGGGTACAAATTCACCAACTCCTCGAGATCATCTGCTTTCAGTCCATACTGTCGACTGATGTAAGTGGGCAAGTAAAAAGACGTATGAGTCAATCCCATCAACATGATGTAATCGTATCCAGGGGTCTTCATTAGAAAATCCTCTTGTGACTTCTTTGGACATCTCTATGCAATATCCTTTGTAGTTCTTCTTTGTAGGTACTCTTTCCAATCAACAATGAGCTTGAATTCCAAGGCTTCCCTCCTTTCCTGGTAGCTAAGAGCACCGAGTTGCCATTCTTTCAATGGCTTAGTCAACCTTAGTTTCTCGAGGAGCTAAATTTGAAAAATTGTAGGACTTCCTTAATACCGATCAAATCCGAATCTATGGCTATGGCTCATGTCATCAAATCCCTTGACCATTTTCGTAAGGGTTGTAGGGATGATATCATTTCATTTCTTCAATTGCTTTATCACTTCTATCAGAACAAGTGGTGCACCACATCCGAGAGTTCGGAGAACATAACGAGTTATCATGTAAAGTAGATAAGCATCCTGTGATCTTCATTGATGGATTCCTCCCAGTGATAGATACTAAATGAAGAGCCTAGCTACCTTCAGAATGTTGATTTTCCCATATCTAACGAATTGCTTCACTTCCTCCTCATTCCATCCGAAGAAATCCTGAATTTCCTGTAAGTAATCTTTCTTCAAAGATGGTTGTATTAACCTACCTTTGGTGGAGATAGCATACAAAGTCAGAATTCTTCGAGAGTCGGGCAGATCTCAACTAATCCAAACCAAAATACATGAAGATTGGTATCCTAGTGTTGAGGCAATTATCAGAGCAGATTGTGATGTAGCTCGATGCACCCAATCCGGCTGAGCTTTGATATACTTGTAGCTTCTAGCAGACCTGTTGTCACTATGTTTATGTCCAAGGTCCACTTTCTCAATGTCTCATCCAATGAGTCTATGACTTTTCCTAAAATCGTCACAAACAAAAGGGAAAGCGATGATTTACCAAGTATCACTCATTAGCTATTGACACAACCAAACCTTCACCACTGTTGCATCAAACACACTTTTATTTTGTTTGACTAATCAAGGATGAGGAATGAATTGGCCTTGACATACTGGTGCCAAGTGGTGACTTTCAGGAGATGGAATTCTAGATAAGAATCTGGAGGACCATAGACGGATGACGGATGATGGATGTCTAATGGCCTTGCATGCCAAATGGAGATTCTTGTGGGACACAAACTATGATGATCTTTTGGATACTTTGATTATTAATATAAGAACCAATTTATTGCTTTGAGATGGTTGACACCGCACTTGCATATGTTAAGTTGCTTACGTGTCCTTTGAGAGGAATTAGGTCTGATGTAGTTTAGGCTATTCACCCTATTAGACATAATATTTCTTGAGTTGATCCATGTTGACTAGTCTAGGTATTTCTTCGTCGTTGTGATCTATGAGTTTCACAGCGTTGCCTGGTAGAATTTCTTTGACAGTGAATGGGCCACTCCAGTTGGGCTTGAATTTTCCTTTTGGGTCATGAATCGGGGCTCTTTGTTCTCGAAGAAAAAGTTCACCCTCTTCTATCAGGGATTCACATTCTTGTTGAAGGCTCTTGCCATTCTTAGTTGATATTTCTTTAGGTTATCTTGGCCTTCATACGTCTTCTATCGAGAAATTTGAGCTCATCATATTTGTCCTTCACCCATTCTCCTTCAGGTAACTGACTATCTAGGGCCCTTAGGGATGATACTAGGATTTCCATGGGTAGAACCGCCTCAGCCCCATATACCAAAGAGAAAGAAGTTTCCACTGTCGAGGACCGTACAGAGGTACGATATGCCCACAAAGCAAGTGGCAACTTGTCCGTCCATTCCTTGTGTGTTTCAACCATTTTCTATAAGGTCACCTTGATGTTCTTATTAGTTGCTTCTACTACCCCATTGGTTTGTGGCCTGTAAGTGGTAGAGTGGTGCCTTCTGATACCAAACTTTGTGCAAATCTTATCAGTCTTGCCCCAAAAATGGGATCCCTGATCGGATATCAACTCTTAAGGTACTCTATATTGGGAAATGATATTTTCTTGGATGAATTTTGCCACCTTAGCAGATGTGAGGATTGCATATGACTGAGCTTCCACCCACTTGGTAAAGTAATCAATGGCTACTAAGATGAACTCGTGGCCATTGGATGCTTTGGGGTTGATCTTCCTAATGATGTTAATGCCCCAAGTAGAGAATGGGTAAGGAAAACTGAGTGAGTGCAACTCTATTGATGGGATATGTATGATATTGGCAAATTTCTGATATTTGTGACATTTCTTGACAAAACTCACACAGTTTGCTTCCATTGTATTTCAATAATATCCCAGCCTAAGAATCTTCTTAGCAAACATCTTGGCATTCATATGAGCTCCACAGAGGCCTTGATGAATTTCCTATATGATGGTTGTGGCTTGTTCTTCATCCACACACAACAACTGTATTCCATCATAGAATCTCTTGTGTAACAAGTCTTCTTGAAGGATAAACTGAGTGGATATCTCCTTAGAAATTTCTTCTCTTTTTGGTTGCTTCAATTGGATACTTCCTTTCCCTGATGAAATCCACTATGTGGGCAAACCAAGACTGACCATCTATAGTGAGAGAGTTCACCGAATTTTGATAAATGGGCTTGCTTCTTTGTTCCACCAAGAATGGTCTAACCCTAGCCATAGGATTGCATTCTACCATAGAAGCCAAGGTCGCAAGGGCATCGGTGAACCTGTTGTTATCTCTCTGAATGTATTCGAATGAGATTTTCTAAAAATGTTCAATCACCTCTTCCCGATGTTCTTGATACAAATTTAACTTCTCATCTCTGGTCTTTCACTTCCCTTGCATTTGACAGATGATGATGGATGAATCACCATATACCTTGATCCTTTTTATCCTAATGGTCAATGTAGTTTTGAGTCCCAAGGCACAAGCTTCATATTCAACAATGTTATTGGTATAGGGAAAACCAAGGTGGAATGATGAAGGCAAATAAAGACTGTCAGGAGTGATAAGCAATATTCCTGCACCACACCCCTTTTGATTAGCTGCTCCATCAAAGAACAATTGCCATTTATTAGCTGTGTCTTCTTCTTCTATTGCTATGATTTCTTTATCGGGAAAGGCATCATCTAAGGCTCTTCCAACTTAGGTGAAGTGGGCAGCCAATTGATCAGCTATAATTTGCCTCTTGATAGATTTTTGAGTAACATAGGTGATATCAAATTTTGATAGCAGAAGTAGCCATCGGGCCATCCTTCCAATTAGGGCTGATTTCTCAAAGAGGTACTTAATTGGATCCATTTTGGAGATCAAAAGTACTGGATAAGCTACTATGTAGTGTTGTAGCATTTTTGTTGCCCAAATCAGTGCAGCACAAGTTTATGTCAAAGATGTGTAGCGCGTCTCATATTCTAAGAATTTCTTGCTAAGGTAATATATGGCATGCTCTGCCCCCTTTTTCATCTTTTTTTACACTAGCAATGAGCCCATGGAATATTCTCCCACTGATAAGTATAACCGAAGTGGTTCTCCTTCCACTGGTGGTATTAATACTGGTGGGTTCATGAGGTATCCTTTGATCTTATCAAAAGCTTGTTGGCATTGATCATTCCATTTTGTGGACTGATCCTTCTTCAGTAACTTGAAGATTGATTCACATATTGTAGTCAACTGAGCTATGAATCTATTGATATACTGGATGTGACCCACAAATCCTCGTATCTGCTTCTCAGTGCGAGGCATGGGCATTTCTTGGATTGCTTTAATATTGACAGGGTCGACTTTGATGCCTCTTTCACTCACCAAGAACCCTAACAATTTTTCTACTATTGCCCCAAAGACACACTTCTGAGGGTTTAACCTCAGTTGAAACTTCTTGATTCTATCAAAGAATTGCCTTAATGCGGAAATGTGCCCCTGCCGATCCTTTGACTTCACTATCATGTCATCCACGTAGACTTCCACATCCTTGTTCATCATATCATGCAATATGGCTGTAGCTGCTCTTTGGTAAGTTGCCCCGACATTCTTCAATCCAAAAGGATCACCTTGTAACAATAGGTTCCCCATGGAGCGGTGAAGGCTGTCTTTTCACAATCCTTTGGGTGCATGCTCACTTGGTTGTATCCTGAGAATCCATCCATAAATGATGACAAGGCATGCCCCACTATGTTATCCACTAATACATCAATGTGAGGTAATGAGAAGTCATCTTTAGGGCTTCCATTGTTAAGATCCCGAAAGTCTATGCACATTTGTACCTTACCATCCTTCTTTGGCACTGGTACAATGTTGGCCAACCATTGGGGGTATTTTACCACTTGTAAGAACCCCGCATTCTATTGCTTTGCTACTTCTTCACTGATCTTTTCACTCCATTCTGGACTCATCCTTCTGAGCTTTTGCTTGACCGGATTTACCCCAGGGTAGGTTGGCAATTGATGTTGTACGATGTTGGGGTCGATACCAGGCATATTCTCATAAGACCAAGTAAGAAATTTGGCGAATTCCTTCAAAAGACTAATCATTTGTTCTGCTTCTTCCTCGTCAAGGGTAGTGCCAATTTTTAGCTCTCGAAGGCATTGGTCAGTTCCTAGATTAATAACCTGACATACACGGATTCTGGGCTCTCCTCATGAGAGGAGGCCAACACGAAATCATAAACAGAAGACTCAATGATTGACTTTACTATAGACTCAATAACTAGCTTGATGCTTTTATCAATGGTATTCAGAGTGGTTGACTCAGTAGCATGAGTAAACTTGAAGTCTTCTCCAATGCTTGTCCGGTTTAGGAGTGGGTCGAGGGCTTGGTGGATGAGCAAATGTGGCAAGGGACCTTCTTCTTCTTCTAGAAAAGTCACTGCTATCTCTTCACAGGTTCTAACATCAGATATTTGTTTCTTCACAAAGATGAGCTGATCCAACTCATATTCTCTAAAGCTGAACTTCTTGAGGGGTGAGGATTGCTGGAGACTGCTCAGTCCTCTTTCTATGAAGTCCAATTTTTCAAGCCTACTAATTGAAGCCATCCTTATTCCTCGGTCACATTTCTAACCACCATCACAGGTCTTCTCGTTGTAGTTGATTCGGGCATAGTGCATGCAAACCATAATTATTTGTGCTCTCCTTGGCTTTGCATAATTGCTTCTTCCTTTGAAAGGCCTGGGCTTGAGCTCATGTAACTCTTGAGCTCATGGCTTTCGCAGAAAGGAACAAATTGACTTTTCAGATCTGTGGGGAGTCGTAGACTTTAGATGAGTCTTATCTTCTTTTCCTATTCCCTCTTCAACAGTACTCGGGGACTTGGCAATTCCTTTGACTGGATCAGTGTTTTGGGGTCGTTAGAGGAGAACCCATCTTAATCAGCGCTACTTCCACTATTCTGGCGATGCAATTGTCTTGATCATCTTCTTTGGCTAGCATTTGTTGTTGTTCTACCTCATGAGTTATCCAATCGAACTCATCTTGAAAGAATACTTCAAACCTTGGTTGCATCTTTGCGGTGATTTCGTCAAACCATAGCTCAACATTTATGCAAAAGGAAAAATCTTTTCCTTCACTTAAGAAGTACCCATTGAGAGTGGGGTAGTAAGAGGCGGAGATTTTCCTAGTCATCCTTAGCACCTTCTGCCATTTGCTACCATTCTTGCTTCTTGGTTCAGGGTTTGAGGAATGTACCCAAGACCACTCTTTCGTTTGCTAACCACAGGAGTAGGTAATTTTAAAACACCCTGATAATACTTTCCCAATCCCATCCCTAAAAAGTATTGCATGTTCCTCATCATTTGATTCACCAGAGGACTCCGTATAGCTTCATAGTTAGCCAGAATACTTTCATCTGGCATTTCCATGGTGAGTGCTGCACAAGTTTCTTCTATTTCAAAACCACTAAGTTGAACTTGCTAGTCTTGTTCTTCTCCATTTTCAATGTTGACTAAGGTGTTCACCACTTCAGGATCTCCGGCTACTGTAATCACCTTTCCTTCATGAATGAAATTTAGTTTCTGATGGAGACTAGAGAACACTACCTTTGCATGATGTAGCCAAGGCCTTCCTAAGAGGATGTTGAAAGATGCCAGTATATCAATGATCTGAAAATCAATATAAAACTTAACCGGGCCAATTACTACGGTGATGGTGAGGATGCCAAGGATTTTTCTCTTAGTGTTGTCATATACCCGTGTGGTTTGGGTTGACGGCCTCATCTCTTTCAGGTTGATGCCAATACTCTTTGCCGATCTCAAGGGTAGAATATTCAAAGCATACCCGTTGTCAATGAGAACTTGGGGAACCACCTTATACAGACATTCTACAATGATGTATAGAGCTTTATTGTGCTGGGCTCCTTTGGAGAGTTCAGAGTCTAATAACATCAATGATTGTACCACATATGTTACCCCTACTATGTACGAGAGGTGTACTGGATCTATCTCGATTGGCACTTGCACATTAGTGAGAGACTTCAAGACTACTTCACGGTGAGTGGGGGAGGCCATCAACAATCCTCAAATCGAGATATAAGCTTGGGACTACTTGAGCTGAGCCAAGACTAGATTCTTCAATTCTTTCTTTAAGCCACTGGTTCCTGCCACATTAGTTCTTGACTGTTCTATGGCTAGGGCCTTGCACTTGTAGTCTCTTCTGCTTCGAGTTTCCATCACATTGGCAGGTTTCTTCACAATGATCTGCGTAAGGTAACACTCTTCATCATCACTATTTGTTATGGTAATGATTCCTACCATAGGATCGTCCTATTCTTTTGATTCTTCTTCACTACTTGGGGTGGGAAGTCGAGGTCCTTCGCAAATGTCAAGGGCCCTGGCTAGCACCTTCTTGACTGTATTGGAAAGTTGTGGAACTGCTGTATCTATCATTTCTGCAAGTGTGGAATGTCCCCCTATTTTCTCAAGGATTATCAACTGCTCGGTGTAGCATTGTTCACTGATGGCCACTTCACCTAACATTCGGTCAATTCCATCGACCTCGAGTTTTATCTCAACCAAACGCTCATAGACTCTACTCATGTGCTCTACTATAGGGTTTAATTCACTCTCAAAAGTGATTTCATAGCCTTCACTGTCCTCTAAATCTAATACCAGATCTTCCCCTTCCATGTGAATTATGAGTGTTGGCTGAATAACATCTGTGGGATCAATCATTGGTTCATTTTCACCGATGGCAATATTAAATATCTTCCCGGATCTCTAGGTGAGTTTTATCTTGATTCATCATCATCATTATTATGCCAAGGCCCCTGGTAGTCATCCCAATCTAGGTACTCATCATCACCTTGAGAATCAGAGTCATCTCCGTCATTCTCATTCTCATTTTCGTCCTCATCATCATCGTCATCATCCTCTTCTTCGCTGATTTCCCTCTCACTTAGTTCTTCATCAGATTCCTCTTGACCATCAAATTCTCCAGTATCCAAACGTTCATAGGATTTAGAGCGTATGGATTAGAAAATTTTTATAGGGCTAGACTTGGTCTCATTGGCTCTAATACGGATTAGGCTAGACTCATCATCTTCTGTGTCACTCTCGAGGTGGATTAAGGAGGTGTGCTCTTTGATTTGTTCTCCCACTGCCAATGCCATTACTGCTCTAAGGAGATCATCTGTGACTTCTTCAATTTATCCGGATTGTCTTTTGGAGGCATGGTGGGCTGAATTAGAGAAGTGAGATCACCATCTTGGCCTTCTCCTAAAGCATTCACTGATCCTATTGATGAGGTCATCTTTGGGAAGTCTGGTAGCACAAGCATATCCTTCCAACTATACCCATCCATCCATCATTCTTTTGGGTTATACACCGAACCTTGAGAATGGGATTGGTATGAAGGTGATGTGGAATATAAGGCAGGGTGATATGAAGGTAATGTGATGTGAGAGGTAGGGTATGAAGATTGGGGGTGATAAGATGAGGAAACTCCTTCTCCTTGATGATGTGGTGAAGGTTGATGATATGGAGGTTGGTAATATGGTTGAGGCTGGTAATATGATGGGGTTGCTAATATGGTGAAGGTCGGAGGTATGGTGTGGTACATTCTTCTGTTAATAAGGAAGGATGAATGGCGATAGTCTAATCTTCTGATGATTCTCTTCTTTTCAGAGCCTTCATAACTTTAGCTCTTTGAATCATGGCCCTCTTGTAAGCCCGGGCATTCATATGATTTTTCTGAGCTCGGGACATAATAAGTTGAGTGGGATTATTCTCTGTTTCTTCTTCATCTAGATTGTTCACACGATCATAGAGCATAAAATGACAAAAGTGCTTATCCAACTGATACATGTGAACAACCCTTCAGAAGGAGTCACACTCCTTTTGATAAGCATCCTTAACGAACCCACGGATGTGTCCTATCAATTCTGGAGGAAGGGACAACCTTTGCACAAGCTAGAACTTATTTTTCCATTCAACATGCCTCTCTTCTTGGTATTTCTTGGCATCATTAATAAAATGGGTCGGATTATAGAACTTAGGATCCCAATTTTTTCAGTCACTCATTGTTGCCAACATATTGACGGTTCCATGATCCGGGAGTGGGCTGATATTGACATTAGGAGATTGCTTGATCTTGACTTCAATAGTTCTGTTGTCTACCAAGTCTTGGATTGCATGTTGGAGACCTATACATCTTTCAGTGTTATGCCCCTTTTGAGTGTGATAAGCACAATATTCATGATCTCTGTACCAAGCTGGGGGAGGGTTTGCTGATTACTCTTGGAGCTATTATCCCTGGCAATCCTTGTTTCTTTAACTTTTCATACACTGCTGTCATGGGCATTCCCAAATCAATGAACTGCCTCCTTGGACGAGAAGCCTTCTGAGCAGGGGCATCTGCTTGTATCACGAATGGTTGTGGAGAGGTGACAGGTGAGATCGATTGTTGGACTGCACCTACTACATTGGTCTCAGGACCCTTTCCACGTCCAACTCTGATGTTCTTCCTTGCATCTTGGGAGAATCCTTGATACTGAGCTTCCCTTAAGATTCTGATTTCTACATTTGTACTGATGGCTATAAAGGCATCAAAAGTTTGCAGATGTTGATAGTAAAGGACAACATAATAATGCTTTGACAAGTTTTCAATCAATATTTTTACTTGCTCTGCTTCTGAAGGCGGATCTGCCATCTTGATGGCCTTATCCCTAAACCTCATCAAGAAGGCGGTGAATCCTTCTCTAGGCTGTTGTCTCAACATCTCAAGCTCTTGACGTTTGAGATCTACTTCGGTGTTGTATGAGTATTGCTTGGTGAAGGCTTTTACCACGTTTGTCCAATTCTGGGTTTGGAAAGACTCCAACTGGGTGAGCCATCTTAGTGCTAGTCCTGATAGGGTTAATATGAAGGCTTACCCCATCTAGTTGTCTACAATTTTCCATGACTTGGCAATGCTATGGAAGACTTTGAGATGAGCTTTGGGGTCCCCTGACCCTTCGAATCTGTCGGTCTGCCATTTGAACTTCTCGAGAATCATTACCCTAGAAAAGAAATTCATTTCATCAGAATCAACTGCTTGGCTTTCCGAACTCTTTCCCGTTTGGAGCATATTTTCCAACTTCTCTAATTGCTCCCTAACTTTTCTTTCCCTCTCTGTCTCTGGAGGTTCCATTTGGACATATGCCGTAAACTCTTCTTCCTCATCTTCAATCACTACATTGGGAGGAGGGACCTTGGAATAGGCCCCTCATTGACCATTTGGATGGGTAGGTGAAACTCCTCTCTGACTAGTTGGTCTGACTTGCTCTGGTTCCCCTGAATCCACTCAGGAAGAATTCCTGTAATGACCCCGTGGGTCCGTTTTGATCCAACTCCCCTGGAGCTTGTGCTAGTTCAGTCCTAGGAGGTTTTGGAGTGCATGCAGTATCTGTGCTATCCCTCTCTTAACCTCAACCATTTCTGTTTACAAGGTCTCTATGAGGTAGACCCATGCTTCCCCAGGTGATTCAGGATCGTGTGGATCTATGTGAATTAGGTCGTAATCACTTGGTGGTAGACAATCTCGAAGAGAAGATGGAGGTGACACTCAACCCCCGTGGGTCCATTCTGATCCAACTCCCCTATAGCTTGTGCTAGTTCAGTCCTAGGAGGTTTTGGAGTGCATGCAGTATATGTGCTATCCCTCTCTTGACCTCGACCATTTCTGTTTACAAGGTCTCTATGAGGTAGACCCATGCTTCCCTCGGTGATTCAGGATCGTGTGGATCCATGTGAATTAGGTCATAATCACTCAGCAGTAGACATCTCGAAGAGACGATGGAGGTGACACTGAACTTAATCGAGTCAACTGGTTACCCTGATGTGTCCAAATGGACCGCAGAGAATACTTGAGGTGTGGAATTGTGCTTGAACCAAAAGTGACTTATTTTTGGATTCTCATATTCCCCACCCTTTATTCATTCATCTACTAGATTAACAACCAATAATCCATCCAAAGTCAGTCCGCTTAATGATAGGGAGTGGGTAGCAGTTGATGCCCCTGGTCCACTCAATGTTATAAGAGGGAGGTACACACAAATGGCTTGACTAGAATACTCCTATTAATATATTCTCTGCCAATAAAGTTATGCTTTTCTTAATCTTATTCCACTAGGTGACCTTCCTCTTAGTTTCCTTGGTTCTTTTAGATAATTTGGCATTTCGTGGGACTTTGACAGAAATCGGCCGGGATCGCATATGCCAAATCATCCATATTTCATTTCTGAGGAGGAAAGACACCTCTTATCCGAAACCCACTTAGGAGAGAATTTCTTTATGAATAGAATATATCATAGGAAAATTTCTTTTCAAGACCACAGACAAATTCTATAGATCAACTTGTGGCGTTCCTAACGTTCTTCATCTATTTCCTACATAATGCGAGCATGCAGTGGATGCAATAGGACCGACAAGGCTTCCTTAACAGAATCTATATACGCAAGGTACATGATCCTTTTGATATACCCGTGGGTACAAGATCAAGGGGGTGACGTCCTTGTCCATTACTCGTGACTACACACGAGGTTAAGCAACTGACCACGGGGTGGTGGAACCGTGAGTGATTGTGTGTAAAATTATAATGCGGGAATATCATTATTCGATCTTAGAATGTCATAAAGTGCACGGAGCTCCCTGAGGGTGCTGGAACAATTATGAACATCCTTGCTATTTAACAATTTTCCACACCCTTGTATAAGAAGTGGCTACCATTTGCTCTCAGAATACTCTCTATGACATGCACTGACCTCCCCGAGGGTGCGGGCATGATAGGGAGTCCCTTGTCAAATGATTTCATTTCGAGCACGATGCATGATGTAGTTAGCGAGTACAAATACAAGCATAGGGTTAGATAAACACATTTTCAAATAGATGTGGTGGAAAATATTCTTGCATTTAATGGTAGCATCTAGTGTCGAAAGCTTGACATTTAGTCCCCAGTGGAGTCGCCACTGTGAGGGTAGCGGCCGGAAGACCTGAGATCCTTCTCCTCCTTTATTGGGGAGGGAAAAAGACTTTAAGCTGTGTTCTATCCTGTCTCCTCTATTTCTCTTTCATGAGGGAGGGGTGTGTCGTGTGTGCTTACTAGAGGGCCCCGCACCACTGTATCTCCTCTTAGAGATAATTGGGGGTCTATTTCATAGGAGTGTAAAATTCATCATTCGAGACAGAGATTTGATGATAGTGTCCAATATAAGGATCGGGATCATACAAAAGGGTTTGTAGTTGCCACCTTGGATTATGGGCCTAGGACCCTGGGTTGGGCCCAATTCCTGAGAAGAGGGCCCGAAAGTTGGTCTAGTCTAGAGATTTAGGGTAAGTGTCAGGTTGTAGAGTTGGGAAGGTGTTAGGCACCTAATCTACCCGATTTAACCGGTCTTCCTACTAGATGCTTCAGAACGAACATTTTTCATAATTATTCTTATTCCTCATGTATGGCTAAGTTATCACAAATATGTACATTAACTGAATTTAAATGATTATATACACTAAAACAATGTCAATATGAAGTCTACGTTATGCTAACTTGGGTAAGAAATTATACCTGTGCTTGACCCCTGTTTCGGGTCAAGAGGGGTGGGAGCCCGATTAGTGTAGGCACGAGCTATTTTTTTGGATTCTCTTAGCTCAGGGGAAAATGGTCTTGACCTCCAACTTCCTTTCTCGAGAGACGTTGACTGTGGTGATATTTGGATAGAGTTCCAGCTAGGAACAATTACTTTCAGGTCTTAAGCTGAGGTATCGATTTGGCAGAGCTTTCACTAGGAATAGGCTATGGGAGGGCTAGGATGAGGTGGCACTCCGGCAAAGCTTTTGCTGGGGATAGGCTAATCCTAGGGATTGAGGAACTTTGAAGGCCCGAAAAACACTTCAAAGATCAGAAGAAAGCTTCGGATCTTAAGAAGATCCGAAGACAGATTTTACGAAGATCTCTAAGAAGACTGGAAGAACCTCAAGAGGGGGTGAGAGACTAAGAGAAAACTTATTTTATGCAAAATCTCACTCAAAGAAGACAAAGGATCGAGAAGTTTCGAAGGCCCGAAGAACACTTTGAAGATCCAAATAACACTTCAGATCTTATGAAGATCTCTTTGAAGACTTGAAAATCTCAAGGGGGAAAGGGGAGGAGAGAGGGTGGAGATTCTCTTCCTAGGATGCTCACTTGGAGGCTTGGATGTTGTGTTGTGAAAAACCAAAGGGAGGGGGTATTTATAGGATTCTTAAACCAATGGAGACGGAAAGAGAATTCCCTTAGCCAATGGGAGAAAAAAGTGATTTTTTTAAAGTAAGAAATTTTGGAGGTCAATGGGGGGAAAGGTAAATTTTTTGGACCAATAAGATAAAAAGATTCTTTTTTGGACAACTAGGAGATTGCGGAGTAGGGTATGCTAGTGGGGTAGTGTAAAATACACAAGCTGGTGAAGAGAAAATATCTTCACCTATTGGGCCAATGGAACACAAATTCTGGCCATTTTTTGCAGCACATGGGCCTTGGCAGGGGTACACGGGGCATGCATGGGTGCATAGGGCAGGTTGGGCATGCCCATAGGGTTGGCAAGCAGCGGGCGCATGAGGCTAGCAGGCACTGGGTAAGCGAGTTGGCAAGTAGGGGCACTCGGGCTGGGTTGTAGGGGCGCTTGAGCTTGCATGAGCAGGTGGATGCGCTAGGCGGTAGGGTCACGTAGGCTAGTATGTTAGGGCGCGAGCTGGCACGTAAGGGAGCACAGGTTGTGCCACAGGGGCTTGCAGGCTGGCTGGCCAACGCTTGCTATGTGAGTGTGAGGTTGGCCAATTGGCTGGCTAGCCAGCACGTGTGGCATGCATGTGGGGCTAGCTGGCCAGCACGGGGATGTGTGAAACTAGGTGTGAATTTTCAGGAGCCATTGTGGGAGATCCGACGGTCAGTTTGTGACGTACCATATATCATTGGAATCGTAATTCTGAGTACTATCCATCCATTTGGTTATTCTAATAGGATTCTTTCATATATAAAAAGTCATAATTGTACCCTCTTCTCTCCCGCATGGGATTTTTAGGGTTTTTAGATAGGTATGAAGTGTTCATAGATAGGGTCACCTCAGTCAATTGTCACCTTTATTAATTGAAAGGAAGGGGTCATGTCCACGATCTGTAATTTATCATAGCCGAAGAAGGGTGACAAAATTGGGTGTCTACACCTACAAACTGGTCGTTAGCCGAGTGTGGACACCAAATGTTGTCACCCCTCGGCAATGATGAACTATGGGCAATGAGGAGTCAATATTCTCTCTTTCGGGAAGAAGAACTTTCTATACCAAAAGCTTACAATAAATGTTAGAATTTTTCTCCCTCATCATTATTGAGTGTAAACATGTTTGTATATTGCTTACTAACTGCATCATGCATCGTGTTAGAAGTGAAATTAGTTGACGAGGGTAGTCACTATTGTGCTCGCACCCTCGAGGAGGTCAGTGCATGATATACTAAGTACTCTAAGATCAAATGATGTCCACTTCCTACATAAGAGTGCTCGAAGTGAAATTGGTTGATGAGGATGGTCGATATTTCGAAACCCTCAGGGTGGTAGAACATGTTGGGCCATTCTGAGATTAACTAAAGGCCACTTTTTGCACTACACTTGTCCACACACTCACTCACAGATACACCTACCCCTGTGGTTAGCCGATTGAACCCATGTAATGTCATGGACAATCACCAGCGAAGTCACACCCCTTGATACAGTACCATCAGGTATATCAAAGGAACCATGTACCCATGATTCACTTTCAGTGATAGATATATTAGTTCTGTCAAGGGTCACCTTGTTCTGTCCTACAGCCTTACCCATTGCATCGCATCATATAGGAACTAGACCATTAAACAACTAGGGTACGACACAAACTGACTCAATAATTGTTTGTGGTTCAAGTTAGAATCTTCTAGCTTGTTTCATCTAGGGTGAGATTTTTTCTGTACATGTTTAATCCTGATGTGTTCTTTGACAATTGGGAATTGGGAGATGCAACTATATTGGATTTGGTTCGCGTAACTGTGCCTGTGGGGTGATTCCCGCTTCACCACATTATATTAGCACGTGTTCCATAGAACCAATCCCAGGGTCAGGAATAATTAGGTATTTTCATGCTATGGGGAGAAACAAAATACCTATGCGAAATCAGCTGCGAGGTTGTTCTTGCATGGACCAACTTGTTTGTTTTCCCATACCATAATTTGTGTTTAAATTGGGCCCTAAAAAAATGTGTGAATACCAACTGAAAATTGGGCCAAAGTTAGACACTTATTATTGAGGGGGAGTAATTTTGTGTGTGCATCATAAAAAAAAAAATCAAAAATAAAAATATAATAAAAATAAATATAAAAGTCTAAAATTTAAATTTCTTGGTTGAGGTCAGGCACGATTCTACGTCAAAAAAATTCCCTATTATTTGTGTGGACCCATCAAGATAATCGTTTGATTTGAGTCAGCCCTGAGAAGTCCTTACCAATGGTGGAACTTATTGTTCAACTTACGCCACCAAGTTCACCTAGCTCAGCATCATCTGAACAGTCGGAATATGGATCCAACTAGTGGAAGTCAACCAGATGCCCAAGAGAAAAGGAGAGTGGATATGATGCAATTAGAGTTGGAAGAAGAGTTGCATCATTTATTCAACCAGTTTACTAGTGTGAAGCAACCTCAGCAACAAACTGAACCTATTTTAACCCTAGGAATGGACCAAGATGGGGTCCAATGCACCTCGTACCATACCGAGGCTTGTGGTCGAAGATAATGAAGAGGAAATCCGACAAGATCTTCCAACTCCTTGAAACTGAAAGCGAAAGAAAGATGAGGGAACAATTAGAAAGACTTGAAAAGTTACTGTAGAAGGGGAAGGCCATAGACACTCAAGCCACAGAAACTGATGAGATTGAGCTTAAATTTTAGAGAAATTTAAATGAAACATTGATAAGTTTGATGGTAAAGGTGACTTAAGGGCACACTTGAAGGTCTTCATTAATATTTATAGATCATGGGGATTTACTGAAGAACAAAGGGGGCAAGCATTTTTGCTTACTCTTTCAGGCCCATCTCTTCATTGGTTAACTCAGTTAGACCCTTCCCAGACTCAGAATTGGTCAACAATCATGAAAGCATTCACTAAGTAGTATTCTTATAACACTGAATTTGATATAACTCGACGAGAGTTAAAAATTGTTTGACAAGCTCTAGGTGAGGGTTTCACTGAGTTTCTCCTAAGGTTTCGAGATAAGGCAGGCATGATGACATCTCGACCTACTGAAAAAGACAAGTTGAAATGATCCTAGATAACTTGGCAAATCCATACTATAATGCGTTATACAGTCGACACATTGAGACATTCTCAGCGTTGCTAGCAACTGGAAAGAGGGTTGAAAACTGTATATTCAGAAAATCCACAACATCGTGGAACTTCTCAAAGGCATCATGAACAGGGAAAAATCCCAAGGCCAGACCAGTACCAAGGTCAAGGGCTAAATTTGGTGGGCTAGAATCAGCAACCTAGCATAGCTCAAGTCACAACATCTCCTCCAACTATGATATAACACGGCTCGTCATCAGGACAGGCTTCAAAGCCTCAATGGCAGTTCACCGATTTGGGTATAGCTAGATTTCTAGTATATGCTGAATTGAAGAAGGAAGGAATTTTAGGCACAGTTCGTCTCTGACCAGTCAAAAGTCCCTTGCCAGAGTGGTATGATCAAAATCAATTCTGTGACTATCATACCCAAGAAGGGCACCCAACTGATGAGTGCATTGCACTCAGGCATACGATACAGGATCTTCTGGAAGATGGAAGGCTTGAACTGAACAATTGAGCAATGACCAGATGTGGTAATTATGTTTGAATAGTTGAAAAAGGAAGAAGAGCATAAGAAACACATCAGAAACATGAATAAAAGAATGCTAGGTTTAGAGAGAGACCATTGTCGAGAGAGATTTTTCTTTCCTTCTTTCTTTCCAATGTAGGAATCTTGTTTATATCAATAAAGTTCTACTTTCATTTCAACTTCATTTCTGTCTTCTTTCACTCTTTTATCATGATCAACAGTGTCAAAGTCTTCATGATAAAGTTCTTGAGCTTTCCCATATATCTGATCCCTTTCCAACGAGCACGAAGCCTAGATGGAATCCTTATCTTGGTAAGTCTACCAAGGGAGGTCATCTTTGGCCACCAGCTATCCAAAAAGAAAAAAAAAAAAAAAAAAAAGTCTTCTACCAGGGGCATTTCTATTCTGAAAAATGAGGGAGGAAGATTTGTTGTCAGTGGGGCAATTGGCTGATTTAGGGGCACGCGATCTGTGAGGATTGACTTCTGAACATTGGAAGGTCCTAACCTGAGAAGTGAAGCAATTATTGTAAAGTGAAAAGGCCAATACAGTTGGAGGCAAATGCCATGGCTATTGCCTTACAAGTGTATCCTTAAGAAGAATGACCTGGTCATCCATTTTGTTCAGAACTAGGCTATCATTAGCCACATCATGCAATACCACTTTTACCCATTCAGTTTTGGTTCACTATAAATACTTGTCAAGCCCACACAGATGACGAAGATACGGATAATGCGGAATTGTGCCTTGCCAAGTTAAAATGTGAATAATCATAAATTTTCAAATAAAGATTTCAAAATTGCATGAGCATTCATTTCCTGACCTTGAAGGTCAATTGATCATAAAGTTATAATGATCCTTTCTTCACCAAAGGTTGATGGCAACATCACGCTTGAAGTTATCATGCATAGATATTCAATTGTGTGCTAACCATGTTATAAGATTATGTGTTGTACAAGTGCAGAAGTAGGAATATAGAGAATCTCTAGAGAAAAATTTTAAATTTTACACAAGATTTCATTCAACCCTCTCATGTGCATAGGATTATGTTTACCTAAGGATTTGATTTCATCCCAATCTCATGATCACCATCGTACCCGTGTACTTTCAATAATTCTGATCTCGTGATCACTATTGTACCCGTATACTTTCAAAAATTCTGATCTCGTGATCACAATCATATCCATGAGTTCCAATAATTCTGATCTTGTGATCACCATCGTACTCATGTACTTCCAATTATTCTGATCTCATGATCACAATCGTATCCATATACTTTCAATAATTCTGCTCTCGTAATCACCATCGTACCCATGTACTTTCAATAATTCTGATCGCGTGAGCACCATTGTACACATATACTTTCAATAATTCTGATCTCGTGATCACCATCGTATCCATGTACTTTCAATCTATCAAACCCGTGTACTTTCAATCATTCTGATCTCGTGATCACCATCGTACCATGTACTTTCAATTATCCCGATCTTGTGACCACTGTTGTATTCGAGTACTCTTAATCATCTCAATCTCCTGATCATCATTGTACTCTTGTACTCCCGATCACTCCAAACTCTTAATTTCTCATGAGCCTATGCAATCATTAATCTCATGATCATTTAAACTTTGGGATGCATGTGCCTCAACTTTGTACTTGCAATCCCACAAAAAATTGTTATGTTCATAAGAGAAGAATTATGGAAAAACCATTTTCCCATAAATTCTTACTGCAGGTTGAGATGCCATTATAAGAATGTCATTGCCACAACAGTGCCAGAAAGGGCCAATTCCAATGCCGAGATGCCATTACAAGAATGACATTTTCGCAACAGTACCCAAAAGTGCCGATTTCAATGTCAAGATACTATCACAAAAATGAAACTCCCACAACAATGCCAAAAAGTGCCAATTTCAATGCCAAAATGCCATTACAAGAATGACATTTCTCTGATAGTGCCATAAGTATAACTTCAATATTAAAATACCACGAAAAGAGCATCATTTCTACAACAATGCCAGAAAGTGCAGATTGCATTGTAAAGATGATATAATAAGAATGTCATTTCCATAACAACACTAGAAAGAGCCAAGTCCATTTTAAGATGTCATTATAAGAATGACATTTCCTTGACACCATAAGTGTACCTTCAGTGTGAAAGTGCCACGAAAAGAGTGTCATTTCTACAACAGTGCTAGAAAGTGCCAATTACATTATAAAGATGATATAACAAGAATATTATCTCCATAACCATGCCAGAAAGCATCAATTCCATTCCAAGATGCCATATAAGAATGATGTTTCAATGCCAAGATGCATATGAAAATTCTTTTTCCGCAGCAGTGCCAAAAAGTGCCGATTGCATTGATCGGATGATATATTAAGAATACTATATCCACAACAGCGCCAAAAAGTGCCAATTTCATCCTCGTTTCCATAATAATATTGAAAAATATTAATCTCAATGCCAATTTTCATTTTAAGATATCAGTAAGATCAGAAGTATCAAGAAATGTTACAAAGAGGTCAATCTGATCAGAAGGGCTGAGGTACATTATAAGAATGACATCCTTACAATTTTTTCCAGTGAGTTGTCTCTCAGGTATGTATTCCCTTCCTCATTAGAAAATGATTGCACTTTGAGATAATTCCCTCATACTTGCATTCTTGGCCAAGTCCGAGACATTTCATATATGATCCAGTTCTAGTGGTATGATATACCGATACTAGTCAATTGGATATACTGTCATATTAATTTCTTGTTTTCATTGAATTTTAACATCAGAGTCTAATCGCTAGCCTTTTGCATTGAACCTCTACTATCCCTGAGTAGGATATCAGCAGTACATGCTCTAGCATGATAAAATTTTGTTCTTTTCTTTGCCCTTCGGCTGTTACATAGTCTCGGCCAAAGAGGGGCAATCTGTAGACACCAAATTTTGTCCCCCCTCAGCAATGATGAATTATGGGTAATGAGGAGACATATATTCTCTCTTTTGGAAAGAAGTCAAATTTTTGACATAAATCTAGACTATCCCAGAACTTGTGATCGGTCAAACTTTAAATGATGCAGGGAAGGTGACTGAAAGTGGTCACTAATACCTTTTGCTAGAATAAGACAATCAAGCCTAGCAGGTGCTCGATTCCCATATCATTGGAAAGTACTCGAAAATACGGTCACATAGATATCTTGTATGAAAAAAATGGATACTCAGCTGTGCCATAATAACTACATGAACTTTGAACCAGTTAAACCAGAATAAACCAAACCCCAACCAAACCAGACCAAACCTAAACCAAACCAAAACTTGAACCAAACCAAACCCTTAACTAGACCAAACCAAACCAAACC
Source organism: Macadamia integrifolia (assembly GCF_013358625.1). Classification (NCBI taxonomy): domain Eukaryota; kingdom Viridiplantae; phylum Streptophyta; class Magnoliopsida; order Proteales; family Proteaceae; genus Macadamia; species Macadamia integrifolia. The sequence goes on from NW_024870570.1 coordinate 347,684, forward strand.
AAACCTTAGACCAAACCAGACCAAACCATAAACCAGTCCTAACCCTAAGCCAGACCAAACCCTAAGCCAGACCAAACCCTAAACCAGACCAAACCCTGAACCAAACTAAACCCTAAATCCAAACCAAAGGCCCTAACCTAAATTAAACCCTAGACTAAACCCTAAACCCGAACCAAAACCCTAACCTAACCAAAACTCCTAACCTAAATTAAACTCTAGACCAAATCCTAAGCCCGAACCAAAACCCTAACCTAAATTAAAACCCTAAACCAAACCCTAAACCCGAACCAAAACCCTTAACCTAAATTAAACCCTAAACCAAATCCTAAATCCAAACCAAAACCATAACCTAAATTAAACCCTAAACTAAACCCTAAATCCGAACCAAAACCCTAACCTAAATTGAACTCTAAATCAAATCCTAAACCCAACCTAAACCTAAACTTGAATCAAATCAAACCACCCTAAACCAAACCCTATCTTGCCGACCAACCTACGTGTTAAGATTTCCACCAAAGGCTACAACGGTCCAGGCTAGGGAGTAGCCGCCTAGTTTAGGGGAGTATCTGGAGGTGTAAGAGGGTGCCATAGGGTATTTCAAAGCCTCATGGGGTGCCACATACTTTTTCAATACATAACGTGGCGACACGTATCTTTTTCACCACACAACGGGATGACACAGGGGGATCCGTGTAAGACCTTACACATTAGTGTAAGGCCTTACACGGATTTGTAAGGACTTACCAAATCCGTGTAAGCCCTTACAAGGATTTGAGAGGGGCTTACATGGATTTGGCCTTCTTTTAGGCTTTTTATACCACTACCCCTCCTGCCCTCTATATATAGTGACCCTGGGTCACTGTAAAACCCGAGAAAAAATAGAGGAGAATCATTGAAAAAAAAAATGTTCCAGAGGCCTTAAAAAGGAAAGAGAGAGAAAGAAAATGAAAGTTTGAAAGAAAGAGAGAAAGAAAGAGAGAAGAAAGAAAAAGAGTGTAAGAATCTAGAGCCTAGCTTACTAAGTTAGCTGAAGTTGATGAAGTCCTGTCTCATTTCTGGAAGCCCAGGTTGTCCATATCATGTTAGTACTGAACTCTTGTTCAAGTTCTTTTTATTTAAATTCAACACTTTTATTACGGTGTGGAAGCTTTGCCCAAAATTTTCGAGCTGATTCCAACCCTAGAAATATGGGGCAGAAGCTCTGCCCAAAATTCTCGAGCTGATTTCAACCCTAGAAATATGATGCGAAAGCTCTGCCCAAAAGTCCTCTAGATATACGACACGGAAGCTCTGTCTAAAATTCCCAAGCTGATTCCAACCCTAGAAATACGGCACGAAAGTTTTACCTAAATTTTCCGAGCTGATTCCAACCCTAAAAATATGGCATTGAAGCTCTACCTAAAATTCTTGAGTTGATTTCGAACCTAGGAATACGACATGGAAGCCTTGCCCAAATTTTCAGAGCTGATTCCAACCCTAGGAATGCGGCACGAAAGCCCTACCCAAATTTCCAGAGCTGATTCTGATTCTAGTTCAGAAGCCCTATTCAGATTCCTAAAAACTAGAATTCGTAGTCATACCCCAGCAAAGAAGCCTTGTCAACTTTCATACCCAGGTGCCGGAAGTTTTTTAATTTTCCCAAGAAAGAGAAGAAAATTGAATTGTTGCCCTTGAGTCGAGGAAAATTATCAAAAAATTCACTATTTTCATCGGTCATTATCATGTAGATACTATATTATAATTTCATTTGCCTCATTTATGTATATATTGTTTTATGTGTCTATCGCTTAAAATAATGATTTATTGTTACAGTTTCATGTACTAATTTTAGTATTTGTTCTTTAAATGTAATTCGTTTCATCATTTCATACATTACCACATTTGTTCCTCACATGAAATAGCGATTATGATTTTCCTGTCTTAGAGCATTGCACGTGTATGTAGATAAGATAATTATATTTTTTATTATTTTATGTAAATTTTATTATTTCATGTGGAATTCTTTCAAGCAAGTTTCTGTATATATGTTTGCGTTATTTCATGTAATATGATTTCTGTGCTAGCTTAGACTGTTAAAATTCTCAGAGGAGAATATTCGAAATCCAAGTTTCTGGTAGAAAGACCAAAAAATTTGGGCGAGGTGGGTGCCTAACACCTCCCACACTCGTAGCCTGAGACGGACCCCTATCTCTGGAACAGACCAAAGTATGAAGTCAGATTTGGGGGTTCCTTCCTTTCATAGGAATCCAACCCCCTATTCGAGCTCGATCCCTCGATCAAAATTGGGTTCCACCATAGGGTTCTAAGCCCTGAATCCTAGATGGTGACTCTAGACCATGTTTTGGAGACCATTCAATCCATTCACCCCCTGCAAGGCAGACCAGAGGTGAGAAGGAGGAAAAGAGCAGAAAAAGAGAGAGTAAAAAGGTATTTTCCCTTACACCAAGATGTTATCTTCAATGAAGACTCATGGCAGAAAGACTAAGTGTAGACAAGTTCTAACTTGCCACAAATATTTGAACTTGAATCTCTCAAAGAAGTTCAAAATCAACCTGTTAAAGAACAAATGACCGATACTGATGAAACTGGTGGAGATAAAGCTGAGGAGGAGCATACAGACGAACTAGGTGCAGAAACTCAGGGTGACCAAGGATGGCCTAGGGGAGCTACACAACGACCCAGTTGGCTTAGAGATTATGTCATGGCTTACATATGTATCATTAAAGAGCGTGAACCTTGTACATATTAGGAAGCTTGTGAATCCAGTGACACTCCCCAATGGAGAGTATTTGGGGAAGAGGAGATGGAGGCTCTGCATAAAAATAAAACTTGGGATCTGATAAATTTACCCAAGGGGCGCAAAGCAATTAGTTGCAGGTGGGTTTACAAGCTGAAAAGAGACACTAATGGAATGTTGAAAGATACAAATCCCGATTAGTGGTAAAAGGCTATGCTCAAAAGTCAGGTATTAATTTCAATAAAATCTTTTCTCCAGTTGTTCGTTTGATGACTATCCATACTGTGTTAAGTATGGCAGCAGTACTTGACTTAGAGCTTAAGTAGTTGGATATCAAAACTGTATTTTTGCATGGCAATCTCGATGAGAAGGTTTATATGACTCAACCCAAAGCATTTATTAAAAAAAATAAGAAGGATTTGGTTTGTCGATTGAACAAATCACTTTATGGCTTGAAGCATGAGCCAAGATGCTAGTACAAGCGATTTGATTCTTTCATTGTAATCTTGGGGTTCAAAAATGTGAAGCAGACCATTGTACCTATGTTCACAATCATGGTAATGGTGGCTTCATTATCTTACAATTATATGTTGATGACATGCTGGTTGCAGGTACCAATATAGATGGTATTGTGGAACTAAAAGCTCGTTTAGCAAGGGAATTTGATATGAAAGATTTGGGTGCCATAAATCATATTCTTGGGATGACCGTACTCAGAGACCGTGAAAATAGGAAAATCTGGATAATTCATAAGAGTTATGTTGAAAAGATTTTGCGTCACTTCAATCTGAAGAATGCTAAACCAGTTAACACCCCACTTCCTATTGGTTGCAAGCTGTCTTTGGAACAAAGTCCTTACATAGAAGCGGAGAAGACAGAGATGTCTCGAGTACCATATGCATCAGTGGTAGGAAGCCTTAAGTTCGCCATGGTGTGCACCAGACCAGATATTGCACAATCCATGGGAGCAGTCAGTAAATACATGGCAAAGCTGGGTCGAGGTCATTGGACTACTGTGAAGTCAATCCTCTATTACTTGAAGGGTACTTTAGACATGACTATCTGTTATAGTAGTAAAAATTTAAGGTTGGTTGGTTTTGTGGATGCAGATTATGCAGGAGACCTTGATAGATGGAGATCTACCACTGGATTTTGTTTCTCTTTGGCTAATGGTGCAATTAGCTGGATGTCCCGATTACAATATGTGGCGACATTATCTACCACGGAGGCTAAGTACATCGCAGCTACAGATGTATGTAAAGAAGTTATCTAGTTGAAGAGGTTACTTGATGAACTGAGAATCGAGCAGAAGGTGATAACTATTCATTACAATAGTCAGAGTGCATTGCCTTTGGCTATAAATCCAATGTTTCACTCTAGGACTAAGAACATTTGTTACACCTGTTCCCTGACCCAGTCTAATTTAAACTATTGTGATAGGTCTCAGACCGGAGATCAGAAGTACAGTCGGGTTTTGGCTCGCGACCGTCCATTGCCAAAAGGGAAGAGATGACCCCACATGTTCGTGCATTGCATGCTAGTCCAACTGGATGGGATTCTTACCTTTCGATTCCAGATGGTAAGTGACCCGACACCTCACACTTGAATCCTGACACGCATCAAAGAATTACCGAGATACCATGAGCACGGCCGAGGGAAACTACCCGTGCGAGACCAATTGGAGGACAACAAGTTATCAATATAGTAGGATGTCTTGACCACTGAAAATAAGCCATTAGAAACAGCCTGGGCCTAAATCTGGTGGGCTATTTTCGATGACCAATCAGGTTGCTGGTTGGGCTCCGATACCCGTGGGTCCCGCCACCCTGATCATGGATAGTCCTGGATGGTTCCAAATCGTCCCCCACATCTTCCTCATGTTATGAGTACCTTATGGACCAAAGTAGTTGGGTCCTCATGTTCAGAAAGTTGGATTAACCCGATCAGACCAAATAGGGTTCAGCCAAATAGGCCTAAGGCCTACTTAACTTATAAGTGAAAAATGAGGATTTATTTTCTCATTTTTTTCATTTGTGTGCAATCATGGGAGAGGAGAAGGAGGAGATAAAAGAAGAAAAGAGGAAGAAGAAGAAGAGGAAGTAGAAGGAAGGGAGCTTACCTTGGTGCTGACTACCGCCTAGTTGCCAGAATCCATGCCGGAGCTGAGTGTATCCTCTTTTACTACTCTCTCTCTCTCTTCATTTTGACATATGTTAAGCTAGGTATAGGGTTTATCTTGGGCCACAAACCATGTTGAGCTTCGGGGAATGCATATTTCATGTCCCCGGTGCCATTAACGAGCTCAAACCGAGTCCGATCAGCTCCAGCAACAAGATTGGCCATATGACCAACTAGGTTTCAATCGTTCAATCAACGTATCTCCCAAACGGCTCGGTGGAATTAGGATTTTATTAGCTTAGAATGATGTTAGGAACATCCCCCATAAATTCCACAGAATAAATCTCAGTGATCGGGCCCAAGTTGAAAAGCCCCAATTCACCTGGGCAGTTGCTATATTGCCACGAGAAACAAGCCACTGGAAACACTGGGCCTGCCTCTGGTGGGCTATTTTTAGTGAATATTCGAGCCTTAGGAGCTCTCTGCCAACTCCACCGGAAACAACACTAATATTTTCGATGGACAGTGTCTGTTTCTGGTGGGTGTTTTCGGTGATATTACTGTCACTGGTGGACTTTGACTGACCCTTTAAGGATGACCCATGTGGGTTCCTCCCAATTTTCTCGAAACGTATTGATTTTTGGTCACCTTTGTGTCTAGGGTAGTGATGCGCACATACCCTGAGGCCAGAATTGAGTCGGATGATCGGTGGCCATACTTGAACCCTAATATACACAAGCATGATCAAGGTGAGGGATGGATTGTTTTTATTTTGAGAATGTTTAATTATGCAAAATTGCTCACATGAATAGATCTTTACATAATTTCCTAATGTCTCAAATGATGATGGTATGCTATCACATGTTACATTTTTATTAAATTGATATGAAATGTAGTAGATATGTATGGCAGGATCCAGTGTGGCCGAGGTGGTACCGATATCGTGATCGCCGTGAGTTTGTTGTATGTATGAGACTGAATTTGGTGTGGCCGAGGTGGTACTGGTACCATGATTGTCGTATGTCTGTTGCATTCATACATTGATTATGTGCATTAGAGTTAGTTGTAGTCATGGATTACACTTTGTGGCCGATGTGTTACCGGTATCGTGTACTCTGGGACTGCATTTGGAAATGGATATGCTTCATGGTCGATGATTGGTACAAGTGTTGTGTAGTCCATACTTAACTATTATAAGCATGCTAGATTAGGTAAACGGGCACGAGTTACACTTTGTGGCCAAGGTGTTACTGATATCGTGTACCCCGGGTCTGTACTTGGAGATGGATTATATTTTGTGGCTGATGTGTTATCGGTATTATGTAATTCATACTAACTATATCACTATGAAGACATGTAGAATATTTATGGTTAGGCATCACTCCTTATTCTACGAACCCTTGCTAACAGGGGTTAAGGTGTTGGATAACCCATTGTGGTATGTTCGATGTGCCTTTCCGGAATGCCACACCCATGGTACGATGTGATTGTTGTCAGAGGCGAGAACTTGTAAGGCATGGCCGATGATTGATATTGGTGTCATGACAGCCAGGAGAGGGTTATCAGGAATTTACTGGGTGGCCTATGGTCACATATGGGGACTGATAGGCTTCTATTCACGGCTAGGGTTTGTATCCCTGTGTAGTCGATGGTGGTTTTGAGACGAGGGATACAGTACCGTAGTAGCATTTACCAGACTCAGTTGTATTGTTAGGTGAATAATAAAATAAATGAATTGCATTATGAGCGTCATGGAATTTGTGTTTAATTTCTGTAATCATACATCATAATAACTTATGCGAATGCTATGCTCGGATGTGTATGAACCCCACCCCTCACTAAGCGAGTTGGAAAGCTCACCCCACTTATACACCTCTTTTTAGATGATGATGTAGGTACTGTGGTGCCGATGGCGAGTGACCTAGTATCCTTCGGGTCAGAGTACGGTGCGAGTGACTGGTGGATACCAGAAGCGGAGGAGCATGATCAAAACTATACTTATGATCACTGTGCTTACTCCGCACCGTGAGTTGTGTAGCGTACTTTTGATCCTTTTGATATAGACTGAGGACTGCATATTTTAGGATTAATGTTTATAAGTCCTAGATAATTGTAACAAAATAACTTGGTTATGGATATTATATTATCATTAGATAATTCCCTATTTTATTGATGATTCAGCTATTATAATCTGATTCCGCTGCTTTTGGTTGGTTTGTAATGTGAGATTGTAAAATGTTAAGGTACTGCGATCAGAGATCCTGGTAGGTTGTAAGACAGGTATGTGTCTTACTCACACCACTGGTATTCCTAATGGTAAATTGGGTCTACTTGAAGTGGGGTGTGACAACATTGATCCAAAATATCATTTTGTTTGAGATGTAGTGGAAGATGGAGTAATCTCTTTGCAAAAGATTTACACCAATGACAATGTTGCTAATATTTTGACGAAGCCTGTTGCGAGGGAGAAGTTCATTTGGTGTAGAGCTTCTCTTAGGCTTGTGGTTACTTGATCAAAGGTGATGTTTAGGCAATTTGGAGCTGCAAAGACTATTTTCAAAATTAGTCTTCAAGAGGGAGAATGTGAACATGATGTGCCGGCAGCCATCATTGAAGTTACTAAGACAAAACAAAAAGAAAAACTATTCTCTATTTCTTTCAACATTATTGAGATAAAGACAAAATCTCAACTCACCTCTTCACTTCCTTATCTCTCTTGTTTTCATAGCATTAAATGTGAAACATTTAAATGCATGAATGGAGAAGAGAGGGCACTTGCCCTGGCCAGCACCACCTCCCTCAATTTTGAAGAAACTAGAAGAGATCGAGGCAGCTACGACAATCACCACGGCACATAAAACGTGCTAAACAATCCATGGCATTGCCTATAAATAGGGAAGAAGGAAGAGGGAAACAGTACTTAGAAGTGAACCAAACACGTGATCTGGAGCTTGAGAATTTCTCTTGAGGTGTCCTTGTGTTTGGGTGTGGGATCACTTGTAGGGAAATACCAGTGTATAACTTCTCTGTATATGTTTCCTTTGGGAATTTTGTGAGAGCTGTATTGTGAGAGAGTTCCCTTGTTGGGTGGGTCCCATATACAATGTTGTGGGTTGTAATTCTTTTTCCTATATTAGTGAAGTTAGCTCCGTGATATTACCTCGTCGATGTAGGCAACCTTGCTGACCCACGCAAATTCTGTGTCTCTGCATCTCTTACTTTTCAGTATTTGTCTTAATTACATGCTTTTGTTTCCGTACATATCACTGCAGGAAGTATTTCTACAACAGAAGATTTATGGATTCAGTGAATTTGCACTAAGGAAAGACTTTATATGGATAGTTTGTTGTGTTCTTGATGCTTCCTAGGTTTGGAACCAAGAACACACCCTAATGTGTGTGTAACCACGTAACGCGAACACAAGAAAGAAATACATGCAAAGGGAAAGCTATAGTTCTATGTGACTGTAGTGACACTGATCTCTATATTCGTTGTGTGAACAAGGTCTTGGTATGTATGGGCATTCTGGGCAAGTCGCAAGAAGCCGCTGGTCGAAGGTTTGGACCAATCGTCATTCATCACCATCTTGCCAGCTTCCAATTGATGACTGACTATTATATAAGTGTTAGACCTAAGCCCCTGTGTATCAAGTTTATATACCAAGGGTATTTGCCAAAGTAAATTCAAACTCCACCCTTTACCATCCTAATTCATTGTTTCAAGAAGCTACATTTAAATAGAAAAAAAGAAAACCCTAAATCTCAAGCCTTGACCCCTAAAGATCTTGCAAATAAGATAGCAAACACCTAGCCAGATGGCTTTGGCACATAATTTAACTAAAATTAAAATAAAGAAAATACGGTGGAAAGAGACCCAAAAACGTCCCCTAGAGCTGGCCCTTGGTGGCAGCTTTTCTTCTTGGTTAAGACATTCCAAAATCAAGCCAAATAAATAGGGAAGGAGGGTCCCTCAAAATTTGACTTTCGATGCTCCTATAGTCATCTCTCTCTGTGAATACTAGCTTAGTCTAGTGGTAGTAGCTTCAGCTTGAAGAATCGGCACTCAACGAAGGAGGTAGCAGGATCGAACCATGTCATATTTAGGTGAGTGGATGTGCTGTATGTAGGAGTAGGTGGCCATTGGCCAATGGCACTTAGTAGGATTTAAAAAAAAAAAAAATGTCCATGGTGCATAGTTGGTATTGGCTGAGACTAATTCCAATACTTGACCGATCTAGTATCAGTATTGGAATAGGAGTAAAATCATAAAAAATACCTATTTTTATGAAAACCAAGGATGAAATTGACCAATATGACGGATACAGGTCAATCTAAGAACGATATCATATCGTTATTGACTAAGACCAAGATCAATACCAATAATTAAATCCATGGTTGGGGTGCCTCCATGTTGCCGATTTCTTTTTTCATGTCAATCAATTCCAAAAAATAAATAAATAAAAAATTAAAGAAAATAAAGAAGGGAGAATCCAAAATCGTCTAACGCTGTCCATGTGGCAAGGATGACTGCTAGATAGTTGGGCTGCCATATAGGAAATAAGATCTCCTTTTATTGTTCCTTTATAGTTGGGACTCAATTTTACAAGCTAGGTTAGGTTGGGTTGAGTTGGGTTGGCTTGGATGGGCTATGCATGACACAGCTGGACTAGTCCATGTCTCAACTCTCAACTTGTAAAGGGGCTGGTTCATCTTTCTTTTTGGTGCAGGTCTGGGCCTGCATCAGATCTAAAGTAAACCACCACTATGCCTCAGTTTCTAACTGTAAAAAATTAGTTCATTGTACCTTCTTGAGACTGTTGTATGTAATTTCTTTTTATTTTTTTCATAAAGGTATTCATTAATCCAAAAAAACTTAGAGGGTCTTCACCTACTCGACATTCTTGAAAACGCATACTAAGGTATAAATAACGATAGCAAAAGAAAAACGAAAAGAAATCACACACAACAACAATAATAATGACAACAAAAAATTTAGGTGATTTACAAAGATAGGCTACGACCGTGGCTGAGTGATAAAGCAGAACTACTATTCTGATAAAAAATTATAAACACTAACATCTTCGTGATCATTATTAGTTGATGGATGGATCAGCGATCCACCAAAGCTATTGGGTCCTGATTATAATGATTGAAGACATTAATTACTTGATCAGTCTTAGTCTTGGTATTGAGTTGGACCAATTGATCGAGTTGGTTCTAGTCAAATATATGGGTTGAGTTGTGGAAAACTGGAATACCTACCCAGAATATAATGAGTCATGTCCAGCACTTCCTCTGGTGTAGTGCTTTGAATTTGTTTGACAATGCCAACCTTGACCCATCTGCCAATTGTAGTTTGATATAAGACGTTGGTCCAAAAGTCAAGTGATGTGGAGATTCGATGCGGCAAATCAAATTATTGTATTTTACTTTTCACTGTCATTGTTGGAATTTGCATGATGCTTTCTGATGTTAGCAAGGATTAAATATCAAGCAAATTTTCTAATGATTCAAATCTGATCTATTCGTGCTGTATAGCCACGTATAGGGGTGTCAAACCCTAAACCGGCTGGACTGAACTGATAATAGCTTGGATCAAACCGATTCCAAGCTTTTTTGGTTCGATTTTGGTTTGAAATATTGCAACTGTAAAATCAAACTGAATTGCACTGAAAACCGGATGAACCAAACTGAAACCAGCTCAAAACCTGGACCAAAACCAGAGCCAAACTAGTAAGAAATCAAAAGCATTCCAAAATTCATTTAAAAAAAAAAAAAATCAAAATTTGCATAATTTTGTATACATTTGTATGGAAAGTTGAATTCAAATCAGACCAAAAACCGAAACCAACCCGATTACAAACCCATATAAGAAACTGAAGACAAACCGAAATCAAACCGCACTAAAACCGAAACCAAATTTCCTTATTGGTTCGGTTTCGGTTTCATCATTCTCACACCGAAACAGACTTAACCCGCATTGAAATAGAGCCGGACTGACCCATTGACACCCCTAGCCCTGTACTTAGGATATAAGGTCATTGAACCTAGAGAATGTATCTTCTAAATGCCGCACATCCCGTTGAGCACAGAACCAACACTAGATCCAGAATATGGCAGCTCAATACTGAAACTAAACACTGCTTTGGATTTCTTTTAAATACCTTTTGTAACCGATGTGAAATCCACCTCATATGATTAATATGGGATCATAACATACTATTAAGCTTTTAAACCACCGTCCATGATGTCCTACCTTGGAACAAGTGGACCTCTTTAAGGGGGCACCACTCTGCTCCAAGGTCTCTACATGATGGTAGGTAGCACAGTTATTAACTCTTTCTTAGTGGCATCACTCTTGCTCTTGGTCGCCTTCCATCAGGTCTCCCTTTTTGTGCAAGGGTTGGATGGCAGATCGACTGCTTTGATACTATTGATATGAGCCTAAGGAGAATGATCAACACCATAATAATCAAATTATAAGGTGAGGGGACACAATAACTTATCAACTCACATCAAATCCTTTTTGTAATTGATGTATGATCAACCCCATATGACAATGTGGAATGAATTAAATAGCAACAGGTATACTTAAGGTTATGAACTCCTAATCCATGAAATATAGTTTTCCCTGGGATAACAAGTTGAACTCTATGATATTATAAATCAATGTTAGGCTTAGATGTCAAAAGACCCGAATCTAAAGCACCTCTAAATTGTAGTTGCAATGTAGTCCCTAGAGCTGAGGTAATTCCTATAGCTGAAAAATGTTAGTGCAAAGCGAGGGCTAAATAATTCTTGTACCTATTGCTATGCCGATGCTGGGAGGATCTGGCTAGATAATTTCATTTGTTGTTTTTGATTTCTTTTAGTCTGTTGTGTAGATATTTTAATTTTTATATATTTTTTATATTTTTTAATATACATGATCTTTTAACAAA